>NC_143259.1:89386718-89692551 GCF_984573655.1 Nuphar pumila
ATCCCTTGAAATTGTTGTTGATAGATTCATTATGCTAAATGCCCAAAAAAGATCGAGATTCGACCGTTCGATGGTCGAATCCCTCTTTTATTGGCTATATCAAATCCCAACCATGCTTTCCCTGATTTTTTTTATTTTATTTCATCATATTAATGCTTATTTCATGTGTTCAAACATCAAATCAAAATTCATGATGTTATTTGCAAGTTTTTTATTATTATTTTCCATGATTAGATTAGGGTTTTCATGCTTTATCGATAAACTGTGTATCTCGATCATGGGCATGCGGGAACCACATTATTTTATGTCTGTTTTTCTGTCATAAAATTCTGATTTTTTTAGGGTGAAACTGTGAATATGTTAGTGATTTATTATAAAACAATCAAATTACTTTGGGTTCTGAAACTCTGTCAAAAAATTAGAAAACCGAACTATGCTTTTAAAACCGTGAAATCGCTATATGGATTCAGAAATGACTTGTCAAGGTGATATCTCCCTCGTCAAATATATGATCGGTGATCTGTAAGTTTTAGTGTCTTTGCTATGATGTCTAGTATTTCTTATAAAATTTTCAAGTTTTTATATATCTGTTTGGTATTTTTCCTCTGTCAGAAACCAAAATCAGTTTTTCAGAGATCATTATGCATTGTCTAAATCCTAGATCGATTTGTGTGGATCGTATCTCCCTCACCAAAGATCTGATCGATGATCTGTAAAAAGGAGTATTTTAATTTGTGTATCTAATATCATCTGAGAAAATTTTATAATTTTTAAATATGATTTTCTATATTTCTCTGTACCCAAAACCAGATGTATTTATTTTAACTTGTTATTTATTTGCCGAAATTAAGCGTATATTGTTGAAGCGATATCTCCCTAACTGGAGATAATTTATCCAATCTGTAAAAAAGAAATCTTTATTTTTTTATCTAGTTTCTCTTTATAAATTTTTATGAATTTCTATATTAATTTAATACCTGATTCTGGTCTGACACTGTGACAGGTATGTGCTTGCGGGCAAAATCATGTATTTTAGGGTTTTATTCAATTTGCATATTAAAATAATGTCAAAAATATTTTTTTAATACAGTTTAATTTTAAGGTTATCAAAACAATTCATGTTGAGTTTTATAGATTTTTGAATTGATTTGATATATTATTTGATTAAATCATGAAAACAGGGTGCCCAAGGAGTCCCGATTCGAGTAAAACACTGGCGAAAATCACTATTTTTGTGATGTTTTGATTTTTTTATAAAATTTTTTTATATTTTTAGGGTTTGATCATGTTTATAATCATTTTTAGGCTTCACACCAGATTTAGTATTTATTTGAATCCATTTGAGCCCTAAATCCAAAGTTTTACAAAAATCTTTTCTGAAAACCCTGATTTCAAGGCCATAGTCTTGTTTTTAGGGACATTTTTATCATTTTTACCAAAATTCTAAATTTCAAAGTTGTTTATTTTTATTATTTCTTCAATTTTACATCATCTTTTATTATTTTTATTTCAGGAAAACATGAAAAAATGCTTATATCTGGTTAAATCCCTCAATTTCAAATATTATTGGATAAATTCATAAAAGTCGACATACTTTCATTAACAAGTTTGCTAATTTTGTAGAGATATTCAAGATTGTATTTCGTTCTATTTTTTTTATTTCAATTCAATTAGTGATATAAATAAAATATAAATTTGGAATAAGAATTTACTTTTCCTGCTTAGAATAGGACTGCATTGCATATAGTTTATTTCTTTCAATAATGTCAATGTGTAATGGATGATGATTCATATGCATATTCAAATTCACCATGGTCTATACGAATGACACATGCACTAGCTTCTAAGGAGTTGATAAACTCGATGAGTTTCATATTTGTAGTCATAGTTAGAATATGAACAAAACCCAGATTTATCATCTTTTTCTAAGCCACAAATGACCTACACTCTTAGGTATCTTAAAAAATCATTGCATATTTTCAAAAGTTTTTTAAATATTTTTTCTTTTTAGAATCAAATGAATTATATTCAATACGTATTTGTGGTCATAGTCAAGGATATGTAGAGAATGTATTTCATCTAAGTTCTATAAGGCACAAAAAGTCTTTTAGCAATGTTTCTCCTAAAATTCTTCAGAAAATATTTTTCGCAAATAGCATTCATGCATCACTTAGGTTTAGATTGCATCATGAAAATATTTCATAGGACCACACGCCCCTTCTTCTGATTTACTTCACCAAATCATCTCAAAGAAATCGATTTTCTCAAAATTTACCCAAGTTTCCTTCATAAATCGATTTTCACAACACATCAATATTTCTTCAGAAATCAATTTTCTTTTCTTCAGAAATATTCTATCAACGTGGTTTACGATTTTCAAGGTGTCCCCTTTTCCAAATATTTCAAAGTATTTCAAGCATACGTCATGTTTTTCAAGTCAAAATCTTTCTAAGTCATAGCACATGCCTGATTCATTGTGCATTTAAGAAATAAAACATCGATTTAGACAAGTTGACCAAATCAAAGTACATGATTGATCTTTGGTTCGATTACCCCTGGTTATAGTGCCAGAAATGGTTGAACCTCGTACCGACAGATGAGTCTCATTCCTTGAAATTTTCTCACATTTTAAAATAGAGGTGAGTTATTTTCAAAATCTTTTTCAAATATCAGTTTAACTTGCAAAAGTAAAATTTTGCAATGATAACAGTAGCATTTAGAAAACAAGGTTTGAATTGGTTTGAACAAGGTTTTAAGGTTCCTGAACTCAAGTGAACTAAAAGAACACTATCTTAACTAGACTCTTAGACCAGATGATTGAAAACATACATAATTCTAAGTGAAATGGTGAGAAATTCACTATAGAGTGAAGTAAGTAACAAGAATGTACTGAGTGTAGTAAACAAAACACTGGGTTTAAACTAAAACTATAATCAACTGAACTAAGATGAACTAATCTAGAGCTTAAACACACTAAATCCTAGCTAGTTTAACTAGGGTTAGCTCAATTCTTGCTAAAATGAGCTTAATTGAGCTAAAATAAACTCCAACAATATGGGAAAACAAATTTGAACTGAAGTTGGACCAGTTGAACTTCTGATGAGCTCAAGTTAGATACAGAGGAATAGGATCTAGTAAAATTGACTAACTCTAGAACAATTGGATTGAATTTGAGCTAGAAATGAGCCCATTTCTCATGAAATGAACCAAATTTAATTGAAATGAACAGGGTCTACTCATTATGAGCTTAAGAGAGCTAAAAATGATTGATAGTCTAACTCTTCTAAGCTTAAAATGAGTTTGGTTGGGTCTAACTGACAAGGGTCTAGGGTTACCTAGGAGTAAAATGGTAAATTTTTTGGTAAAATGCAGTGAAATGACACCTAAATTAAAATGGACCTAGAGGTTAGACTCATACACTGTGCTACATGGGTTGACACCTGTGAAAGAGGGTGTTTAGAAGTGAACTTGGAAAATTTAGGGTGTTTACATGCCTCTGACTGCCGAAAAACATAAAGACAGGGGCATTGTCCGTGCCTGTCGAAAACACAGAGGCTAGGTCTTTGCCTCTGCCAGTCAAAAATAAAGGAGAAGGCAGGGGCCGACTTTGCCCCTACCTACCGAAAAAATAAAGAGGCAGGGGTGAGCTGTCAAGAATAAAAGAGACGGTAGGGGCATTCAACCTGCCTGTCGGGCAGGAAAACCTAGGAAGGCAGGGGCGTTTCCCCTGCCTGTCGATAAAAAAACAAAAGAAGAAGAAGAAGAAGAGAGAGAGAGAGAGAGAGAAAAAAAAGTTACCTGAGGTGACAAGGGGGGGGGGGACATCTCTGGCGTTGGGTGTCGAAACACGAATGGAGGGGAGGGAGAGGGACGCAGGGAGGCTCATCGGGGTTTTAGCGAGGGTTCCAGTGACTGAGGGAGGGAGAGGGTAACAGAGAGAGGGGGGGGGTCAGGCGACGGTCGAACTGGAGAAAGGGCGACAACGTCGAGGGAAGGCAGCGGGGTTACCAGTTGTGGGATCGGGTGAGGGGGGCATTGCCGGTGCACATTAGCTCATACGAGGGTGGGCTCCGACAAGTCAATAGAGGGGAGTGGATTGGGGTGAGGGTTTATCGGAGAGAGAGAGGGTGTCAGGCGAGGCTACTAGCGTCAGTTGAGGATGTCGGCATGGGGGAGGCTGAAACACGAGCGGGGGAGAGAGAAGAGGCATCAAGAGATGGTGTTTTGCTGGCATGGGGCTCTGACGAACAGAAGAGGATGAGGGAGGGAGATGAGCGGCAGTCAGGGGGGAGGTTCTGCTTTTATGAAAGAGGAAACCCTCCCTGCATGTCTATTTAAAGGCATGCAAGGGAGGGGTGACCCAGTTTCGGATCCAGGTTGGATCCGGATCCAACCTGGGTCTGGTAATTTTTTTTTTTGTAAAAACGTGGGTCTTACAATCAACTTTGAAATATTTGTTGTAGTAATCTTCTGATCACTTGCCTTATAAAAAATGCATGTTCATATGAAATCACATTAACCTGCCACTCATTATAAGATCATTTTTTCTTTATCAAAATCAACGTTATAACTATGACATCAATCGCAGACTTTATACCGACGTCGATGGCAATCTATGACAACTACACATAGTTCTTGTGTATTTTTTTAATGCTTTTACATTTTCTTTTATCTCAGACACCAATGTTTGACATTTTTTACTAGATATTCTTTTTTTTCTCAAATAGTGCCATCAACATGATATGAAGCCTTACAAAAAAGGCATTAAAGATTTGTCATATATGAGGAAAATCCATAAATTAAAGTTCTCTACTATATTAGATAAATACCCATATCTTTTTTTTTTTTGAAAAGTGAGATATAGCCCAAAACTTTGGTTGCATGCCAGTGACAATATAATCATATGTTGTTTGATTTTGCTCTCAATTTTTTTTAAGAAAATATGTACATTGTTGTAGCGTGGCTACTCGAACTATGCTCCACCAAAGTGCATTTAGTGATGCACTAAACTTTTTTATAAAGTTCTCTATCAAGTGTTTCATGCAATATTTAGTATGATAATTATATTATATGTAGTGAACAATATACAAGAGCTCTGAGTGCCTATATGAGATAATTGACAATTGTCTTTTCTATCTAAACTTGTTGTAGTGTTTGAGTTCTTGCTTCACATACATCAGAAACCATGCCCATGAGTTCTTGGACTTCTTATCTATAAGTACGAATGTTAAAAAAAATATTTCACTAGAAAAATCACCGACAACAATATACTTATGTATTTTTTCTTTGGAAATATATCATCAATCATAAGAACTGAAGAACACCATTTTAAAAAGCCATTGATGTATAGATGGAAGGATAAAAAGACATACTTAAATTTATCTTTTTTATCAATATTAATGCCCCCAGAGTTCTTGGGTTTGTTTTCATCAAATAATCTAAATAGGCAAGAAACATCTTGGACCCTTCATATGTATTATATAGCACTTCATTTGTGTCTTCTCATCCATGGCATGCTTGTTTGTAACTAATCTTCACACATTTATCTTGATTGATGTCATTAATGATTTCTCTTTGAGTCATCTTCACGTTATCATGTAGGTGTTTATGAATAATATCTATAATCTACGTAAAAGATATTTTTTTACTCGAAAGTTGCATATTGAACCAACATATATATGCTCTCTTTCGTATATTTTTACTTGATGCAACTTTGTTTTATGTACCTTTATGTAATGAATCTTTTAAGACAGTCAACCATAGTCTGTGAGTTCTTTCTCTTGTATATAATAATCATTATATTACTACAGCTTTTTAAGAATTTTGTTTTATAGTTATGCTTGATCACATAATCTTTCAAAAATTCACAAAAATCCTTTAAATCATTAAACCTTTAATCAACAACAATGTTTCTATCATTTGAGTTTATTGTTAGCCACTGAAAAGATTCTCGATCATTCATGTTTTTTGCAACTCATCAATCATTTAAAATGTCTCTACTTCAATGGTTTTCAATTGTTCTTAATTGTATGAGAACATATTCAACTATGTATCATTAGTATAAAAAATCAATTCTAATGCCTAATAAATGCTCATATAGCTTACATAACATATCAAGGTTTTGACTTTTCAATTATCATTTTTGCAACATTTGCATCTGTCATTAATTGTCTAATGTCATATGTGCCTTTGTCATCTCATATCGTTTGAGAGTATCCTTCATCTAACATGTTGTAGTCAACATTATCATTCGATTCTCCGCTATTTAAAAGATAGTTGCTACCACTAATTGGTTGTTCGAATGCACAAACATATTTATCTTTTTATTTGTTTGCATAGATATATCATTCATGCATTTTCAAATTTCATGATTAACCATAAAAATAATACTTACATCTCAAACATAGATTATGAATTTATCCATCTTGGAAGGCTGAATGTTATCTGCATAATTGCACTGAACATCAATAGCACGAGTTTTCTTACATACGTGCACATTCTCTGCACAAATCATCTGATAATGTATAACATTAATTGTTTGTGCAAGTTGATCATTGCTTGCATGTACGACATTTATATCGTTAATTGATTGGGACAACTGCATGCCCTCCACGTGCATTTACGAACATCCATATTGCTAATTGTTTGAAAGAGTTGGATGTTCAATGCATGATTGCCCTCATCAGATATAGCCGTAGATAAATGCATTTTTCACACATTTTCCATCATCGTTTGAAACAGTGCTTTAGTGACTATTTTCAGTGTTAACGGTTTGGTGAAAATGATTTTCAACTGCTTTTTGTTTAACCTTATCATGTAGTATGATGAAAACAATTAAGTAAACATCACTACTACATAATATAGAGTCTACATCGTCATAATCCAAAACGAGTATCAATCTTATGGCTTTCTATGTCTGCATAATAATTATATCAAAAGCTCAGATATTCTTCAACATTTTGATATAAATTTCTTAAAGCTATTATTTTTAGACACTATTATAAATCTCAATTGAGGGTCATGAATGAGATGGTAGTGTACTTTAACTCCTTTTGAAGTCATCATTAACTGCCTACACTAATCACACAACATATTATACATAAAAAAATAACATATAACAAAAGCCCATCCATATAGCCTCATATATTCAATCAATACAACTACCTACACCAACCATTGTTGTTGTGTCACACTGAAAACAAGTCAGTTCAACCCTAGCTCATTACCCCAATTAAATGCTTGTTCACAATCAACCTTAAAACAAAACAACTATAAACTTACAATCCAATGTTAGATATTAAATAAAACATAATCAAGCAAACATAAATCATTTACCGCAACAACCAAACACAAATAAGGCCAACAAATATATATCTGTAAAAAAAATCCTTACGAATGTAAGATAACATATACAACTCACTTTTCGTCCTAAGTTTTGGGGGCTAAAAGACAGAAAAAAATGACCAAAAAGTTGTCACAACCTCACTGAAATGCTACAAGATGAAATATCCATGAATCACCGCAATGAGAAAAAAAATAGTTAAGGTTTAAAGGAAATAGGGTTAGGGTTCTGGTGAAAAATAGAAAACAAAAAAGAACCGTTAATGACTTTCTATATGAATTATAAAGGATGCGAAAGTAGGGACATTTGCAAAATAATATTTGCATGTTAAAATAGATTCACATACAATATTTGTGAAAGTCGCACCATATATTTGCAGACATTCTGATTTTATGTGTTTTTAGTTAAAAGAGGTTTGCATGGTATCCGCGTGAAAGTCGGCCTCAAATAAAAAAAATATGTGAAGTTAAAGACATTCACATGTATTTGTGAAGGTCACGACATATATTTTCGAACGTATGTCCTGACTTTATGAGTTTTTAGTTAAAAAATGTTTGCATGACGTCTGCGCGAAAGTCAGGACTTTCATAAACATGCCAAGCTCAAACTTTTAAATTTTAAATGGTTCGCATTGAATTTGCAAATCTCAGAAGATCCACATATTTCATATGTGAATCTCTTGTGTTGGGATTCAAGTTAGTATGTTTGCAAATATTTTGTGAATTTGACCAGGTTCGCAAAATGTTCATGCAATCTCCTTGTTATTAAGATGTTACAACCTTCGAACGTCGCAGATATTTATTGTGCGGACATCAACAGGTTTGTTTGTTCAAAGGATAAAAATATTCTAAAAATAATCGAGAATCAAAAATTTTGGACATGAAGAGGATTTCAGCAAATTGTGAGGCATTTTCGAAATTACACCATTTTATAAGGACAATACAATTATTTTCGGTACTTTATTTGCATAAATCTAAGCTCCAAATGCAAGATCTAACCTTTGGATCATGTTTAACATGTTCTATTTATTATTTATATATATTAAAGTTGACTGAAATATGATATTTTATACCATTTCTAGACCAATTTTCACTGACTCAAAAATAAGATCTCATGATGTGTTAAACATGATGCTAAACACATTTTAGGGGTTGAATCTACCAACATTACAAACAAGAGTGTGTACCAATGTAAGGAATCATGGTACAAAATCACCTTTTATATATATATATATATATATATATATATATATATATATATATATATTGCATTTTTTGTCTCAATAAAATTTTTAACGTGACATTTTTTACGAATGCCCAAACCTACGGACTAGCCAGTAGACTGGTATTTGTAAAAAAGAGACGAACTATCAAGGTGCAGCTCCAGCATCAGTAACGAGTCATCTATACAATTTTGATAAGTGTACAGTTCACTTTTTGCCAAAATTCTGTAATGGAATGGCTTATCAACTGGCCAATTTGGCCTTGATGTACGAGGAGCGCCAGTGGAAGGATAAACCTCCTGACTGGCATCCTTACACTCACTGATGTTATTTTTGTATAGTGAATATACTGGTAGGGGTCCCCCTAACCCCAGCTTGACTAGCGAAAAGAACAAAAAAGGGGCGAAATATAGAAAGCATCAAATAAACCTTCAGAGGATGCATAAAAGGAACCAGAACCAATATTCACAGTCTACTGAATCCTTTTTTCTTTTTTATCTTTCCTTTTTTATTTCATTGAAATAATAGCCAAAATGAACAACGGAATGCAGAGAGACCAAAGTAGAATTGAAATGATCAAAATAGCCAAGGCCAAAGTAAACAAGGTCAAGCACTAGGTTCCATTCACAGTTTTTCTATCTGTAAGTTTTACACACATTTGAAGCCTCATTTTCCAATCCTACATACATCTGAAAAACAGAATTCTTAGCAAAGACACAGGGCAGCCTGACAGCAACATATCTTGTCCAAAAAGCTGAGATGATTCACCAGTATTCCTGCAACAATACAACAGGGACTACAAGAATATTCATGATGATTCAATGAGCTACAGAGCACTACCAAAGCATGACATAGGAATTGAATTAAACAAGCAACTTAACTACAATGTTTTAAATTAAATAGCCTACCGGTAGGAGCGGTGAACATTATCATCACTAAACTGCATTCACATATTTAGAAATTTCTTTGATGTTCATACAGGACTATAACGAAGATGCTGCTCATAAAAGCTAATCAACTGTCAAAACAAACACCGCAACAAGTTTCAGAAGAATGTTTTGTGCTAGCCCGAGCATAAGGAAGCAGACATAATAATACGAGATTTTGAGCTCACCAGCAGTGGATTGTTGGCCTTGAGAAACTCGTTATCCACCACCACTACTTTTCCATCGGATCTATCAATCAAGATCCATAACAATGACAGGACATAATAACACACTCAGAAACTTATCAAATGAGATAAGGTAGATATCCAAGGGGAAATTTTGAATTATTATAAAAGAAAATCATTTAGTTTGTCCAAAATGAAAATCAAAATGCAAGAATGTTTCTGAAAACATTTACAAGTCAATCGGTTAACCGATGACCCAACTGTCAATGGCAGCATGATACAAAGTTCAGTGCAATCCCTTGTAGAAAGTGCAACTAAAACATGAATAGATGAAAGATTTTAACTCTCAAATATTGCCACAATGCAATGAGTTTTGGTAATTAAGCTTCATTAAACAAGAAGCGGTTGTTTTGAGCATGACACCAGTACAATTCTTGATAGATAGATGGCATTGAAACAAGATACTAACGATCAGATATGAGATAAGCAAATGCTCGCCAATTGAAGATGCATTTCATAATATGATGGTAAGAACAACACTATCATATGGTGCTAATTGACAAGGAAAAACAAGAGATAAGGCAAGAGCAGGCATGTCAATGACAGTACATAATTACACAAGCAGATAACTTGTCAAATGAAACAAGACATATCCAAGAAGAAAAAATGAATTATTATAAAATAAAATAATTTAGTACATCTAAAGTCAAAATAAAAATGCATGAATGGTTCTAAAACATTTATAAAAATCAGACAACTAATAGCCACAACTGCCAATGCAGCATGATACAAAGTTCAGTGCAATCACTTGTAGAAAGCACAAAAGCAAGTACAGTACAACAACAACAACTACGCCTTCATCCCAAAACAATTGGGGTCGGCGATATGAACCAACAAAGAAAATCATTCTGGGTCTTCCACATGAATCCTTCTCCTCCAATCATTTTTATCCAATGCCATGTCTTCGGTGAGGTTCAAAGCATTCATATCCTTTCCTATCATCTCCATCCAAGTCTTCCTAGGCCTACCCCGACCTCTTTTAACTAATATATTTTCCCATTTCTCCATCCTACTAACTGGAGCATCATTAGGCCTTCGCCGAATATGTCCACACCACCGTAAGTGATTCTCTCTCATCTTATTTTCAATGGGTGCAACGCCTACCTTCTTACGTATCTCCTCGTTCCGAATCTTATCTTTTATTGTATTTCCACACATCCATCTAAACAAAAAGCAAGCAGAGTACAGATGAAAATTTTAAACTTTTAACATTTGCACCATTGAGATTAACAAAAGCAATTAATTATTCCTAGACCACATGGATACCCTTTCTGCAACTTGTGCTAGATAGAATGTGAAGCCAATCCGGCCTGGACACAGACATGAACTCGTATTTTTGAGCCAGATCTGGAACAAACTGAATTGGAAGCAGTACCAGGATATATTCATTAGGGTTGGGAATGGCATCAGCATGAGCCAGATCTAAATCTAGAGGATCCCTGAAAGCCAAACCCTGGTCCAGACTCTCACAAATGCAATTCATTTACATCTGACTCTGAGCGGGAGTAGTAGAAGAGAAAAGCATATGAAGAAAACAATAAAAAACAAGTAGATAATGAGTGGTATAAGATTCAAGAAACTAGAAATGGTCTGTGGAAAACATAGTGAATTGATTACTGTAAACCTTGTTCTTGAATTTAAATATTTTTCACTCACTCAAGTTCCCCACACCTATCATGAAACGTTAAAAACATGAAATTAGACTAGAATATAGCAAGGATGACACCAAAAGAAAATGTCAATTTTTTAGCTTTTAGCCTTTTTTACTTTTCAAGCCTGAAGTCCTGGTGTGCTCATCTTGATATCTGAATCACAGACCGATTTGGATTGAACAAAGTCCAACTAACACTGTACTAAGTAATACATTCTTAAGCTCTCATCTCCTTTCACAACTTCATTCCAGCTAGAACCTTATTTGGCAACACCAAGATTAATTACTTCTTGATCCGACTGAATTGTTCTAAGACAACTTATTATAGCAGAAAAAACTTCTCATAGATCGACCAACGATCAGTAACATGCTTGATATGTAGAAGTATGTTGCGATGATGATGTCAGCAAGTTCCGTTCCCAAAACTTTTTTTGTTGATATTAACAAAATTTACATTTTTAATAAACTTCCCCTTTGTAGAGGAACTAATTGTGCTTTTTGCAGTAGAAGGTGATAACATGATTAACATCTTCATGTTTGTGAATAGGCACCCTAGAACTGCACATGATTACAGTAGGGACATTGATCTGCTCTCTGTCCCTGTAGTTCAAATTCTAGCATGAAGAACGTCCTCCTGCAAAGATCAAAAAAGTAGTGCCAAAAAGCTTACTACCAACATCTTAGAACCAAGCTCACACTCACCACCAGTGAGCAGCGCTTGCGGGGGGTGTTAGACAAGGTCCAGATGGTTCAGATCCACATGAAGAGACAATAATGATAAAGATTCTTATGAAGTCTACTCCAAGGGCTCTACGAAGGATAATGACAAAGATTCGTGTGATAAAGATTCCAATAGGGCAAAGAGATATGAGTATTAGAGACTACTATAGCAATCTATCTCTTCTTGCTATCCTTAAACCCCAATGGAAAGGAAGTGCTATTGCTATGAAGCAAGAACAAATAAAGAGAGAGATTCTTTCAATTTATTCATGAGCTTAAGCCCGAATTTGAACAACTACGAGGATCCCTACCTCATAGGGCTTCAACTCCTCTTAGTGAAATTCTTGTCAACCTATGCCAAGAAAAAACACACTTGGCTCTAAAAAGGATATTAATGAAGTACATGCAGTATCTAAACCGAGTAATAATATGAGAACATATAAGCCTCCTCATTTTTAAAAAATAAAAATGGTAGTGGAAGAAAAAATGTGTGTCGTCGTTGTAATGAACCAGGGCATCTTAGACCCGATTGTCCTAAGAGAAAAGTGGCTTCCATTGGAGAGAACTCAAGCAACTCAAATGGAGATAAAAAAAGGGATGGAAATATCAAGGACTCCATTACACAACCTACAGAAGCATTTCAACAATTTGTGAGAAACAACTCTTCCACACCTTCTACTTCTGGTGTCGCGCTATCATTAACTCCCCGTATGTCTTCTTGGATTTTTTATTCGGGTGTTTCATTTCATATGACGCCAAATGCATCACTTTTAAACAAACCAAGTACTAATTATTTCAAATCTTTTGTTTCTACGGCCGATGGTACATCTTTGGATATTAAGGGAATAGGAACTCTTGAAACCACTTTAAGAAATAACAAAAAATTCTTTGTTCCAAAAATTAGAATTATTTCAAAACTTAATTTAAACTTTTTTTTCGGTTTCTCAAATATCCGATCTTTGTTGTAGTGTCTCTTTTTCATCGTAAAATTGTATGTGCAGGATATCCGGACTAAGAATCGGATTGGGCAAAGTCATAGAAGAGGAGACCTATACCATATGGATTTTTTGTCATTAGTATCTAAGTCTTTTTACAATCATGTTCAAACAAAAGATGTCACTTGGCACAAAAGACTTGGTCATCTTAGTCTCTCTAAGATGTATCTCTTTCCTCTTTTTGAGAAATTTTATAATGAAAAGGAGTTTATATGCAATGATTGCATCATTGAAAAAAAGCATTATCTCCCTTTTCAACATAGCA
Source organism: Nuphar pumila (assembly GCF_984573655.1). Classification (NCBI taxonomy): domain Eukaryota; kingdom Viridiplantae; phylum Streptophyta; class Magnoliopsida; order Nymphaeales; family Nymphaeaceae; genus Nuphar; species Nuphar pumila. The sequence goes on from NC_143259.1 coordinate 89,400,085, forward strand.
ACTTCATTTCGAAAAGACCCTTTGAGTTAGTACATTCGGATGTACTGGGACCGGCACCCATCATATCTAAAGGAGGATATTCATATTATGTTGTCTTTATTGATGATTTCACTAGATATACTTGGGTTTACTTTCTCAAAAACAAATCTGACATTTTTTCTACTTTCAAAGAATTCCTTATTCTTATTCAAAATCAATTTCAACATAATATAGCTATCTTTAGATCCAACTCCGGAGAAAAATACATGTCAAAAGAATTTCAAAAATTTCTTAAATCAAATGGCATTATTTATCAAAGATCTTGTCCCAAAACTCCACAACAAAATGGCCTTGTCAAAAAAAACATAGACATCTTATTGAAACTACAATAACTCTTCTCATTTCTAAAAATGTTCCAAAAAAATTTTGGGCCGAAGTTGCTCTTTGCATAATATATCTTATAAATAAGATGCCATCCTCATCTTTAAAAAATGTTTCTCACTTTGAAAAATTATTTAAAATATCTTCGGATTTCAAAAGATTAAGAATCTTTGGTTGTAAATGTTTTGTTCTCTTTCATGGACAAGACAAACTCTCACCAAAGGCCCATGAATGTGCTTTTATTGGTTATGGTGAAAATAAAAAATATATAGGTGTTATGATGTTAAAAACAATAAACTTTATGTTTCAATAAATGTGACCTTTCTTAAAGATCAAAATGGATTTGAACATCAAAAACCCAAGGAAGATGTTGATTATTCGTTTTTATTTGACTTACTCCCTAGAGATGCCTCTAAAAAATCTAATGATACAATTTGGGATATTAAGATTTGTGATAATGAGAAAGTTTTTGATAACCATTCTCATCAAAGAGATGATTCTCCTAGTGAGAATCCTAATGATATTCATGTATATACTCGACGTGAGGGAAATGAGCATCAAAATGCTTTTGGCATATATTCACAAAAATCTCCCTTTAAATGATCAAGTTGAGGAATCCTTACCTCGACGATCCTCTAGAAGCATTAGACCTCCTCAAAAATTTGTATCATATGACTCCTTTTGCCCAAATTATAGATCTTGTCTAATAATGATCCATTCCGATCATGGGCCTTCCAACTTTAAAGAAGCCAAGCAATACTTTCATTAGATAGATGCCATGCACCTAAAATTAAAAACACTCCACATGGCCGACACTTGTAAAATTGTAACTATCCCTTTAAGAAAAAAAACTATTGGTTGTAGGTGGGTCTATAAAGTAAAGACTAAAAGTGATGGGTTATTAGAAAGGTATAAGGCTAGGTTAATTGCTAAGGGATATGCACAAGAATATGAAATTGATTACGAAGAAACATTTGCTCTAGTTGCAAGAATGACGAGTGTTAGAACTCTAATAGCCTTAGCATCAGTCAAATCATGGCCTATCTACCAACTAAATGTCAAGAATGTGTTTTTAAATGGAGATCTTTGTGAAAAAGTCTATATGGATCCTCCACCGGGTCTTGAAATTGAAAAAGGAAAAATACTTAAGCTTAATAAAGCTCTTTATGGTCTTAAACAAGACCTAAAAGCTAAGTATGACCGCTTCAGTAAAGTTGCTTTTGATAGTGAATTTACTTTACTGCACTTTTTGTTAAGATTGCAAGAGATCACATAGCTATCTTACTTTTGTATGTTGATGATATGACCATCACTGAGAATGATAAAAGCGACACTGAGTCCATTAAAACATTCTTAAAACAATTTTGATATGTCTAACCTTCGATTTTTAAAATATTTGTAGCTTAACACATAATTTGTATTTTATTACTGGGTTTCACACTTGTTCCTCGATCGATACTAGGAATCAACACCATCCATCGAAACATTAGAAATTAATATCTAATTTCGGGACATCAGAAAAATCAACATCCACTAACACCACTTTCTTGCTATATCAATAACTACAGTAGAATCAACACCACCACCCCAAGGCAAAGTGGTTGATTCTCCTTAAAACCGTGGCTGAGAGGTGAACCACCATATCAGGTTCAGGGGTACAATCGCACACGAAGTTTTAGTATCCTTATGGTCCCACATAATCGTCATGCAAGATTCTCATACTGTGAAAAAAACATCAAGGAAGAAATTAATTACATTGTTTGGTCTCTTTTACTTTTTAAATAATTTTAAGTTCCTTACACAAGAACCGTTTTGCAAATCAACATGCAAAACCAATTTCAGGCCCTGGCCCTTACAATTTAACAGTGCAATTAATTTTGGAAAACCATTAAATTTTCATAAATAAATTTTGTAATGCATAAATAAAATCAACAACAATTGAAGCAACACATGCCCCTGACCAAAACGGCCTGCAGTGGTTCATATCTGACCACCAACACATCTCAAAAGTGATTTATACATCTTTGCAAAATTTCATAACATGCAACAGACTCACGGATTCCAAACATGTTCACAATGCATGTTCAAAACATAAAATGAATGTACATTAAGCCAAGCACATATACATGCAAATAGATGCTTGCAGAACACATTATCATACAGTTATGCAAACATCAAATAAAATTTTACACAATTACAAGTTGATCAAATCAAAATTAGGTTTATGTATCATCTAAAAAAGAATGCATATATCAACCTTATTAACATAACCCATTTCATGTATTCAAACAACTATGCAAAAAATTTTACAAATCCAACAATTGGGGTTGATCCATGTACATGATCAAATCCATGTACATGATTAAATTCATGTACATGGGTCAACCAATGTTGTAAATACGCATTTTCAGCATGCTGGCTGATCCATGTAGATGATCATAATCATGTACATGGGTCGGTGAGACCATAAAAACCCCTGTACCAACTTGCTGGTTGATCCATGTACATGATGTACATGGGTCGGCCAAACCCAAAATTATGATCATCCTGTACCATGTGTCGGTTGATCCATGTACATGATTATGATCATCTACATGGGTCGGCCAGACCATCAAGCATGCACAACATGTTGGCTGCATATATACATCAATAAAACTAAAAACCTATAATAATATGCAGTGCATGAGCATGTAATTCAAAACATTGCATTCAGATGCATGAGCACATAATCGACTAAATCTGAATCAAGACCAAAAGAAATAGTTAGATGTATAGGCATATAGCTGGACAGGTCTGAACAAAAAACTGAAAAGACATGTACTCGGCAGATCTGGACCAGATCTGCCCGAGTATCCACTTGGAAGATCTGAACCAGATCTGCATGTTCAAATGCACAGCAGATCTAACCAGATATGCATGCATATACCCAACAGATCTGGACCAGATCTGCCAGAGTATCCACTCGGTAGATCCGAACAACATATCTGAACCAGATCTGCGCGAGCATATATACTTGGCAGATCTGAATAAAAACATATATTTCAAATGTCTAATTTCAGATATATGTGTATGCAGCTTATATAATCTGAAAATAGTAAAACCCATGATCGGATCTGAACATATATATATATATATGAGCAAAACAAATCTGAACCATATGATATTTTTATAAACATGATAAAAAAAATTCATCACATGGACTGAATGACAGGACTTTATATATATATATATATATATATATATATATATATATATATATATATATTCAGCATGTATGGCCCTAAAAAAATCGACAACATATATTCTGATATATGAATAGCAAGCTTGTCAAATCCAAAACTTTATGCATGCTTTTAGATGCAAATCTAATAAAATCAATACACCGAAATACATGTGCCTTTTTGCATGACCAAAAATCTGATGTACATATTCACAAATATATTCAATGGCATGAACAATAAAAATTACTAAATCTGATTATATGCATCATATGTATTTTTGCTATGCAAAAGACATGAAACAGAAAATCGATATGCCTATTTTGGGATGAAAACTCATCAAATCTGAATATGTATATGCATATACATATTTAGATGCATGAATCAATGAATCGATATTTATATTTTAAAATTTTTGATGCATAAAGGGAAATCATCATCCATAAAAAGGATAAATCTGCATATATATTTGACATTATGTATATATACACATAAAATCAGATTTCCTTCTTTATTTCCTCTAATACCTATACATAAATTGAGTTATACGTATTTCTTCCCGTAAGAACTTAGAGAGAAACCCGTACCTTGATCAAAGTTCGGAAAAAGATCGGAGAAATCAATGGATGTATGAAAAACTATTTTTTTTCTTCGTTTCTTCTCTCTCTCTCTCTCTCTCTCTCTCTCTCTCTCTCTCTCTCTCTCTCTAACACGAGTTCTAGAGAGAGGGAGAGACTAACCCTCTTTTATAATATTTTTATTATTTTATTTTATTTATTTAAGTAGTTTTAATCTAGAAGTTCTACTTCATGTAGAACTCAACGCTACCTTATAGATATTATCCCTTAAATTAATTATTTGATTTAATTATTTTATTTAATATTCTAAAGAATATTCCAAAGGGTGTCGCCTCCCTCTGGAAGACCTTTATGAGGTAGAGTTCTACCCCAGGTAGAACTCTGCTTCACTCAAATTAAATTTAAAGTTGATTTTAAAGTTTTAAATTGGCCATGGATAGATTTTGAATCCAGATCCACATAGATCCTACCTGGACCAGATCCTAGTCAATATGGATCTTGGATTGGGTCTAGATCCATATTAACTTGGATCAAACGGAGTAGATCCAATCCAGAAAAAGTCAAAAATAGAGGTGGGTCATTTTTGAAAAATGCAATTTTCAGGTCAACCGTAATCCGATTTCAAAAAAACAAGTCACCAACGTGATCATTATTCCGAGGCGGATCTAACGATGTTCATACCTGAATTTCGCTCAATTTTTGCTCGAATTTAAAAGTAAAAAGCCAAAAAAAAATTCTCAAATCATAATTAGCTCAACTAAGTCTTGTCAGTACTGATGTCTCCTATAAATTAACATAATCTTCCATTATTTTATCAATTTTAAATAAATATATAATTTAAAAATTATATCGATTTTAAAAATCATGAAAAAATACACGATATTACATTTATTGCTAAGTCTGGTTTGACTAACGAAAAGAAAGTGGAGACTCTAGAAGTAATCAATGCTAAAAGTCAATGATGGACCTCCTTTAGAAGATCTCACTCCTTATCGTCAATTAATCGGATCTCTAACATATTTGTCCATTACCAAGCCAGACATTGCTCATGCGGTACACAATGCAAGTCAGTTCTAGAATGTTCCTACTGCTATTCACATGATAGCTATCATGCAAATTATCATATATCTGAAGAACACTATAACAAAATGACTATTTTTGTCCTTTTCTTCATCTCCAAATTTAATTGCTTATATTGACACTGATTGGTGCAGAAACCCTAATGATCGTATTTCTACCACAGGTTATTATGTTTTTCTTGGAGAATCATTAATTTCTTAGAGACGTAAGAAGCAACAGAAGGTTTTTCTATTTTATACAGAAGCTAAGTGCAAGGCAATGGCCACTACTACAACTAAATTGGTTTGGTTAAGAAGTTTACTCAAAGATATAGGAGTTCTCATTTCTATTCCCTCGAAGCTATGTCGCGACAACAAAAGTGTCATCTACATTACTAGCAATCATACATTTCATGAACGAACAAAATACATTGAGATGGATTGTCATTATGTTCGAAATGAGTTTTTACAGGGCACTATTGAACTTCCATATGTCACTCCAGAATACCAGCTTCCGGATTTCTTTACCAAAGCTTTACCAATTCCTAGGTTTTTTTTTCTAAGCAAACTATCGATGGTCTCACCGTCAGTTTGAGGGAGGGTGTTAAAATATATGTATACCATATATATATTCACTATTTCTTTGTTACCTTTTGTAATGCCCACTAGGGGCAATTTAGTCTTTTTTATTATGTAAATATATTTTGCCTTTTTTATTTTTTATTTTTTTCTGTTTTTATTTTGTCATTTATGAAGGGGCAAGAGGGTCCAACCCATAGAGTCGTTGGGACCCTCCCTAGCGGTAGGCTCCCAACGACTCTATGGGAGCCCCCCTTGTCCCATAAAGTGTATAAAAAGGGGCCTTTTGTCCCCATCTCTTTAATGCTTTTTATATCATTTCAATACATTATTTTTTTATTTCAAGCTCTCTCTCACACATTGTGTGAGTTTGGTGCTTAGCTCTTTGTGGCTTATTGTATTTTTCCCATTAGAGGCTTACTGTTTTTGTGCTAGTGCATTCCTTGTAGTCACTTTGTGACATTGTTATTTGCACTAGTACTTCATTACACATGTAGCATAGTCTATATCATTATATAAGTAGGGCATAGCTAGCCTCTCATCATTGTACAGACATCTTCAAAAATATATTGCACTCCTGGCAAAACTCTGAAAAGAACAATTCTCTAACTATATCCCAATTCTTTTTTTTAAATATATCTGATGCAAACATCTACTTCAATGCATTTTGATGCAACACCATGCTCTGAACTATCAAAACATTTGTCGCAAACCTTGCCAATGCAAGACATATGACTTAACTTCATCGGAGAACCTCCTCATCATCTTTAGTATCCATGTACGATTGTAGATGAGTTTTGTGAACTTCTTGCATGTCTCAATCACATAAGAAATTTCATCCATCTCTTTGATGTCTCCAAGCATGATATCAGTATAATGTGTTACACATAAGCACCAAACAGAATTCTTATAGTGATCTTGGACAATCCTCTCAACAACCTTGGAGTTTGCTACATTCTCAATGGTGAACATTGGAGGGCCCAATGTAATATCTCACAATTTTTGCCTCTTATTTTAAATTTAATAATATAATATTTATTTAAATAATTATATTTTCGATGTCTGAAATTAAAACAATATATAATACATATATATTAATAAATAGTGGCTGACGTTAAAGTGGATCCTAATATGGATCTTGGACCCATTGCCAAGATCCATGATCCAGTTATGATATGGATCTTGGACCCGTTACCAAGATTCATGATCCAGTTGTGATATGGATCTTAGACCCATTGCCAAGATCCATGATCCAGTTATGATATGGATCTTGGACCTGCTGCCAAGATCCATAATCCATTTATGATAAGGTAAATTAATTTTAACTAAATCATATTAGTGATAATATAATAACAAAATAATATATATATATACATATAATAGATATAGACTATGTCACGGGGATTCGGCTAGCAGGGTGTCGCACCCGCGTCAACGCGACTCGACGCGGGTGCGGGTGCGGCACCGGGTGCGGTCAACCCGACCCTGGGTGCGTTGACCGCACCCAGGGTCATTTTTGTCCATTGTTTTTTGGATTTTTTTTTTTAAATTGCCCTATGAAATGGGTTGCGGAATTTAAAAAAAAAAATTGGGGTTGCTCAGCCCCCTATCGACCAACTCCTCACAAAGGAGAAGAAAAGGAGGGGAGGGTTTTTCACCTCGAAAGGCCACAGCAACGGGGCCGTCGGGGTTGCTCGCTGACGGCGGCGATCATCGGGAACCATGGCAACCATAGCAGAGAGGGGACAGCGACGGTGCTGTCGCCGGCAGCTGTAAACGTCAGGTGGCTGGAAGAAACGAGACCGCCGATGTAACAAGGAGAGAGGCTGAGTGGAAGGGGCGCCGACTTTCCCGGCGTAGGGGTTCTGGCGCAGCCGATCGCCAGTTAGGAGGTCGCCGCTGATGTCGCAGGTGGCCGCCGAGAGGTCTGCCGAACTCGGAGAGGGGGAGGCGAAGAGGCTCGGAGGTCGGCAATGACGAGGGACACAGGCGGCGAAGGTGGGGGATCACCGGAGCTTGGAGGTTGTCGTCGGCTTCGATCGCACAGGGGACGGAGAAGGGGGGTGCTTGCATCGTCGGGGGGTCTACCGGACTGAGAGAGGAGGCAAACAGGTGGCCGGCGGCGAGTCGCCGGCGCTCAGTGGCCGCAGGGAGGAGCGAGAGGAGAACAGGCGAGGAGAGAGAAGGGGCGAGGGTTTTTGCCCCTCGTTCGAGACACCTGCGTCTTTTAAAAGACGCAGGTTCTCGAGGCTTCGAGAACCCGGGTCCAGGTTAGGCTCGGGTCTGGTTCGGACCTGGATCCGGGCCCGACACAGTGGACCAACCCCCCCCCCCCCCGGAGTCTGACACTTTTTTTTTACGGGCATTACACATGGACCTTAACATACACATGGACCTTAACAGCTACCATACATTCATACATATACACTATACATGATATATAAATATTTTGCATTTTTGCCCCTGCCGCACCCCCGCACCCGGGTTTTTTGGAAGTGCCGAATCCCCGCACCCATGTGACATAGGATATAGATATAAGAGTCTTGGTCTAGATAGACTTCTATTTTCATAAGGAAATAGAAAGCTTTCTATTTCCAAAACAAAAGGGATGTCCCCTCTACGACATATGAGCCCTCTCTCTCAATACTGATTTTGAGAGAGAGAGAGAGAGGGCTGAACTGAGAAAATAAGGAGGGGGGCAGAATCATGAGAGAGAGAGACCTTCTCCAACGTCTCCTATTTTCGTGAATCAGCAAAAGCAATGTATGGGTTCTTTTTTCAGTAGGTAAGGGCCTAGCATGGGTTGAATCACATGGAGTTAAGAAGCAAACCTACCTCAATAGGGTTTTCGGTTTCAGCTGGCCTGGGAAGAATCGCAGACTATTTTGGATTTGGGTTTCACGGCAGTCTCCTATACTATGACCAGAACAAATCTTTTCAGCATATGAATATATGCTGTTAAGTTTTATGTTGCTGATAATGTTTTTCTACCTATGTAGGCTGTTGATGAGTGTGCTATTGATTAATTTGATTATTTCTCGGGTGAATGGGAAATCTTTATGGGTGATGTTAGGCCTAAAAACAGTATATATCTGATGTTGGTTGTTATTGAATCAGAATTCTGTACAGGTTACTGCTGTCATTAAAATATGTTTACATATAAGTTTGTGTATTATTGGATTGGTTTCACGTGAGATTTGATCAAGGTTGATTCTTGATCAAAGATTATGTTTGGATTAAAAGACTGGTGCTTATATGTATATGGACTGTGTGTTTCTTGGTAATGAATCCACGCTGGCTCAGAATCGAGACTAGTTGGATTGGATTCTATAGGATGTATAACTAAGCCTGCATCTTTTTCTGAATGGAGGTCAGCCTGTCTGATTAAGTGTAAGTTTTAGAAGCAATATTCTGAACAGTTTTAGCTCCCCTGATCAGCACATGTCTATGGACTGTTGATGGTACAGAAGTGGCAGATGATGATTCCTGGTTACTTTAGGCTGTTTATTTGTTTTAGTCTGGTCGGACTCAGGTATTAGTAACTATAAGGTAACTGACCTGCGTGAAGCATGACCCCACTATGTGTGTGGGTCTCAATCGCGAAAAACCGTTAATGGTTGCGATTTTTATTAGGTGCATGCCCAGTTTATGTGCCTGTCCAGACTTTAGTTTTTTTTTTGCAAGGATTAATGAATAAACCTCATTTTTAGTCTTTCCTAAAGAAGTGATGATGTTTAATATATGTTCCTAACAAATAACAGACCCTGATTTTTTTTTTATTGAATTCAATGATTGTGGTGCAAGATAAACCCGAAATTGTGATAACCATGTTAAAAACACAAATATACTTGTAACACATGTATATGTTACACGAATAAGAGGCCTAAATACAGGTCAAATCTGAGTTTACATTTTGTAGCCACAGTCTAAACCTAACCTAAACAATCTTGATTTTATAACACATGTAAATCTGGGATTTTAATAAACGAAAATCAAAGTTGTGGTGAATGGTTAAAACGGTTTTCAAACTAGTTATTGACTCGTTTCTGTTAAAATGTATCTCCGAAAATCCTTGTTGTAAATATAAATATATATATTTATATACTCAGAAATACATATACATATAATGTATTAAATGTATATGTATCTCTATATATATATATAAATATATATATTTATATACTTTTTAAATTTCTTATCCAAAAGGGGTATTATTGTAATCTTGTGCATATTCCATTTGGAATATGTTGTATTTTTCTTTTTATTTTCATTTTGTAATTCTTTTTATTTTTTCATTTTTATTTTTACTTTTTATTAAAGGTGCATTGGGGGTCCCCCAATAGAGTCGTTGGGGGGGGGGGGGGGGGCAACGGTCACAAATGTGACCGTTGGGGGCTCCCCAACGACTCCTTTGGAGCCCCCCTTTTTGCACCTCTTGGCTCTTGTATAAATAGGGGTGTTCCCCCTTGTAATTCTTAAGCTTGAGAGTCTCAAGCATTTGCTCTTTTTTATGAAACACATGCATTATTGCATGTTTATTATTTTTACGCTTTTTGCGTATTTTGTTCAAGTGTTGTGAGAGTGTCTTCGTGCACTTCTTTTATAAAGTATTTGTACTTGTATGCATATCGTCTCTTCATAGACAATTTCACATGGTATCAGAGCAAGGTTGGTGATAGAGGATTGTGGGATTCTCTTCTTTTCAAGTGCCTCGAAAAGCGTGCCTTCGGATTTTTGAAGGTTGGAGTGGTGGATCTTGCTTCTCAAATATTTTAGAAGGATCTTGCTCAAACTTGCATTTGAAATTTAGTATTGGTACGCCATTTCTCTCTTTCTCTTTACTTCATAATGGGCGAAAAGGAGTCTCATTTTACTCTTGGCTTCAAATTAAATGGATCCAACTATCATATTTGGGCCGAAAACATGGAGGCTCACATAAAAGGAAAGGAGCTATGGGGTTATGTGCAAGGTACAATTCCGGAACCGGAACCCAAGATAACGGTGGTAAAAGGAAGTGAAATCAAGATTCTTGAAGGAGAAGAAAGGGTTAAAGCTCTTGAAGAGTACTCTAAGAAGCACGATGAATAAAAAATGAAGAATTTCAAGATTCTTTCTTGGTTCTTTTCATCTGTTGAGACTAAGATTAATGTCAACATCATTAAGTTCAAAAAAGCATCGGAAGCTTGGCATTATCTTGAGAAAATGTATACATCGAGGGATCTATCTCATAAGTATTATCTTCAAAAGAAGGCTCTCTCTCTCACTCAAGGCGAAATGACTATTAGGGAATATTTTGCCGATCTCTCCTCAATTTGGGATGAGTTTGCCATGCTTGAACCAAAATGGAGTGGAGAGGCAATTGAACTACGCCACAAGCAACTTGAAAAAGATCGATTCTTCAATTTTTTGAATGGGCTAAGGCCCGAATTTGAGCAAATAAGGTCTTCTCTTCTATCCTCATTTACTCCTCCCTCTCTTGAAGATGTACTCACCAAATTAAGTGGTGAGGAGACTCGTATGAGTTTATGTAAACAAAGATCAAGTGTTCTTGTGGTTCCTTGTAATCATGAAGAAAGCAATGAGGTCAATGTCGTATCAAGACCCGGGAACAATGTTAAAACCTATCGTCCCTCTCATTTTAAACCACAAAATCAAGGTGAGAATGGTGGCCAAAGAGGAAAAAGGGACTATAGCAAAGTTATTTGTCATTTTTATAAAGAACCCAGACATATCAAACCCATATGTCCCAAATGGAAAAAACTTCTCGCTATGGCTACCACCGGTGTACCACAAAAGGAGGAGGCATCATCAAGTGGGTCACTCTCTTTAAATCAAATAGTGGAAGCCCTTCAACCTCTCCTCAAAGGAGCTACCTCCGGTGCCGCCATGTCTACTTCATCTTTTCTAGGTAAAGTCTCTTGGCTTTTGGACTCTGGTGCATCTTTCATATGTCCCCAAACATGTTTTCACATTCCGATTACTCAAAAAATGTTTCTCCCTCTTTTGTTTCCACTGCGGATGGAACCTCCCTTGAAATTAAAGGAATAGGTAATTTTGAAACTCAAGATTTTTTTATTCCAAAAATTAGATTTATACCTAAACTAAACTTAAACCTTCTCTCTGTTTCTCAACTCTGGGACCATGGTTGCGATATTAAATTCTCTTGTGATAAATGTTTTATACAGGATCGCCGGTCCGGGAAATTGATTGGGAAAAGCTTTAGAAAAGGAGACTTATACTATATGAAATCTCTTCAAGTTCCAAAATCTTTTTGTAATGTGGCCCAAAACAAAGATATAAATGTATGGCACAAGAGACTTGGTCATCCTAATATCACCAAGTTGTCTTATTTACATTTTGCAAAAGACCTATGTAAAAGTTTTTTTTCTTGTAATGATTGTATTCTCGGAAAAATGCAAAGTTTACCTTTTGATCAAAGAACTATGTTCTCTTCTAAAACTTTCGAAATTGTTCATTCGGATGTTTGGGGACCCGCACATGTTGCTTCAAAAGGAGGTTTTTCTTATTATGTCATTTTTGTGGATGATTTTTCCAGATATTCATGGATTTATTTCCTTAAGTTCAAACATGAAGTTTTTTCGTGTTTTAAAACCTTTCATTCAATGATCAAAAATCAATTCAACAGTAATATAAAGATTTTTAGAAGTGATTCTGGAGGGGAATATTTTTCCAATCAATTTAAAGTATATCTTGAGGATCATGGAATTGTTCACCAAAGGTGTTGTCCTAAAACTCCTCAACAGAATGGGTTGGCCGAAAGAAAACATAGGCACATCATTGAGACCACTAGGACCCTTCTTATTTCTCAAAACATTCCTAAAAAACTTTTGGGCAGAAACAACTCTTGCTTCTGTTTATCTGATTAATCGGTTACCATCTAGAATATTAGGAAAAATATCCCCTTTTGAGATTTTATATAAGATTGAACCTGATTATAGTAGGTTACGTGTTTTTGGGTGTAAGTGTTTTATTCTTACGGATAAGAATGACAAACTCTCTCCCAAAGCTATCTCTTGTGCCTTTCTTGGATATTCCGAAACTCAGAAAGGGTTTCGTTGTTATGATCTTCGAGATGATAAGTTATATGTCTCTAGAAATGTAACTTTTTTAGAAAATGAAAGTGACTTTGAAAAAAATGTGCCTCAACAAGAAAATTTTGATTATTCATTCCTTTTTGACTTATTGTCTGGCAATGATGATATACCTAGTGATGATGATGTATCATCAAACCATGATGAGGAAAATGATGGTGATGTTGGTGAACATAACTCATTCAATGAACAAGAAAGTAGAATTTCAAGTGATCCCATAACCTACTCCCGTAGAAATCAAGACACCTTTAGAAGTGCTATGGACCAATATAGTGAGCTTGTTCCTACCCTCGATCACCGAAGATCTGAAAGGAATAGGAGACCTCCAACTCGTTTTGTTTCTTTTGATTCTTTCTCACCCCGATATAGGGCTTGTCTTAGTGCCATTCACTCTTATTTTGAACCAAGGAATTTTGAAGAAGCTAAAAAATGTATAGAATGGCAAGAAGCTATGCAAAATGAACTTAATGCCCTTAAAAGGGCTGAAACTTGGGATTTCCAAACTCTACCCATAGGAAAGAAAACTATAGGTTGTCGATGGGTTTTTAAGGTTAAAACTAAGAGCGACGGATCCTTGGAAAGGTATAAAGCTCGCTTAGTTGCGAAAGGGTATGGCCAAGAGTATGGAATTGATTATGAAGAAACTTTTGCTCCTGTAGCCCGAATGGTTACAGTCAGATGTCTTATTACTATTGCATCTATTAAAAATTGGAATATCTTTCAAATGGATGTGAAAAATGCTTTTTTAAATGGTAATCTTAACGAAGAAGTATATATGGATGCTCCACCAAGCATGGAGATCCCTAAAGATAAAGCTCTTCGTCTTCAAAAGGCCCTCTATGGTTTGAAACAGGCCCCCAAAGCCTGGTATGACAGATTTACTAGTGTAATGCTGGAAAATGGTTTCTCCTCATGTTATACTGACACTTCTCTATTTACTAGAAAATCTAATGCAGGGATTGTGATATTATTACTCTATGTTGATGACATGTTAATTACAGGTGATGATGTTCAAGGAATCAAGGGTATTAAGTCCGTCTTGACTTCAAAATTTGAGATGTCAGACTTGGGTTTTCTAACATATTTTCTTGGAATTGAGGTTGCCTATTCGCAACGTGGTTATTTTCTATCATAGTCTAAACTTGCTTGCAAGATTATTGACAGGTCAGAAATTTCTGATGACAAAGTATGCAAAACTCCTGAAGTTGTGGGAGCAAAAATGAAGATTGACGACGGTGTTCCTCTAACCGATCCTACTCCTTACAGGCAGTTGGTAGGTTCTTTAATGTATCTTAGCATTACTCGACCTGACTTGTCACATGCTATACACATCGCCAGTCAGTTTCAGCACGCTCCTACAACCGTTCATATGAGTGTTGTGCTTCGCATCATCAGATATTTGAAGGGTATTGTGAATAAGGGAGTATTTTTATCTTTTTCTTCTTAATTGAAATTACTTGCTTATACTGACTCAGATTGGGGAGGTGACCCTAGTAACCGTCACTCCACCACTGGTTTTTGTGTTTTCTTAGGTGAGTCTTTGATCTCATGGCGATGTAAGAAGCAACAGAAGGTCTCTCTATCATCTACTGAAGCCGAATATAGAGCCATGGCATCTACCACCATGGAAATTGTATGGATTCGACGCCTTTTGGAAGATATGGGAGTGTTTATCAGAGAACCAACAAAGCTATGTTGTGACAATAAAAGTGCAATTTATATTGCCAAGAACCACACTTTTCACGAGCGAACAAAGCATATAGAGATGGACTGCCATTATGTCAGAGAAGAATACTTGAAGAAGGTCATTGATCTACCATACATGACGTCTGAGTATCAACTTGCAAACTTCTTCACAAAAGCTCTATGTTCGCCTAGATTTTATTTCCTTCTTGACAAACTTGTGGTTATCGCACCGTAAGTTTGAGGGGGGGTGTTAAAATGTATCTCCGAAAATCCTTGTTGTAAATATAAATATATATATTTATATACTTAGAAATACATATACATATAATGTATTATATGTATATGTATCTCTATATATATAAATATACATATTTATATACTTTTTTAATTTCTTATCCAAAAAGGGTATTATTGTAATCTTGCACATATTCCATTTGGAATATGTTGTATTTTTCTTTTTATTTTCATTTTTATTTTTACTTTTTATTAAAGGTGCATTGGGGGTCCCCCAATAGAGTCGTTGGGGGGGGGGGGCAATGGTCACAAAAGTGACCGTTGGGGGCTCCCCAACGACTCCTTTGGAGCCCCCCTTTTTGCACCTCTTGGCTCTTGTATAAATAGGGGTGTTCCCCCTTGTAATTCTTAAGCTTGAGAGTCTCAAGCATTTGCTCTTTTTTATGAAACACATGCATTATTGCATGTTTATTATTTTTACGCTTTTTGCGTATTTTGTTCAAGTGTTATGAGAGTGTCTTCGTACACTTCTTTTATAAAGTATTTGTGCTTGTATGCATATTGTCTCTTCATAGACAATTTCACAGTTTCAATATTTGTTTCTCTTATGCACATCTGATTCTTGTGAATTAAGTTGGATAGGTATTTTTAAAATCTGATTTCTATTGAAGTTGTGAAATCTGGTCAGTTATAGATATTTAATTGAATCTGAACTTAATAAGTGCTGAATTTGGTCGGTCACAAAAAAGTTTGAATTTTAGGCTAATGTGATAAATATGATGGGTTTAATAAAATTTGCATTCATTCACTAGCCATGAATATACTTTGATGTCATGTCTTGTACACTATGAATACTAAATTGTATTCGTCTATGAGTGATGGATTTTCACTGAAAAAATTTGTAATGCTATTTAAATTACATTAAATTATGTAGTGGTTATGTGTGAACCACAAATGACCCTTTGGAGGCTAGAAGCATGTGTTGTTCATGAAGTAGTAAGTTGTAAATGTATTGCAAAATTTGGTTGTATTGTTTTTTAATTAATTACACTATTGAAATTGATAGGGCAAGGGCTCGAATTTGTTATTGCATGTTGATTTGCATAACTGTTATTGTGTAAAGAACTCTTAATTAATTAAGAATGGTAAAAGAAACCACACAGTGTAATAATTTTTCTCTTTTACCGACTCTCTAAAATGGTGAGAACTTTAGATGGCGATCATGGAAGACTGAGAAGATACTAAACGTCGTGTGCTTTATTTTTCTTAAGAACTCGATGTGTGGTTCATGTTTTCGGCTACGGTTTTGTAGGAAACTCTGGCCACTTTGCCTGAGGGTGATGTTGTTAGATTCAGTTGCAGATATTGGTATACCGAGAAAGTGGTGTGAATGGATGTTGATTTTTTTGTCGCCTCAGTATTAGGTGATGATTTCTGACGTCGGTCGAGGAACATGTGTAGAACTCAGTAAATAAAATACAAATTGTATGTTAAGATATTACTAAGAAATACCTTGAACCTCAAAAATTTGACCCATTTTGAGTATTTGTGGCTTTTATATAAGTGAGAACTTAATTGTGTGCATTAAGTAATGACATGCATGCAAAAGCAATACTGATAATTAAAGTTAAAAAGTCATGCATTCTTAAATGTTCAATTTAACATAAGATGATTGATTGTTTTAATTGAACTGCTTATATTGCAAGTCTGTTATGAAAATGTGATGTTTGTAGAGCTCTCTTAAACTTGTGTTTGATTTGATTTATGTTAATTTTCTTCCTGTTGGATTTCGAGAAGGTCTCGTACGAAAACTTTGGTTATTACCTTGTTTTTAAAACTTTTTTTAGGTACTGAGGCACAATGATGGAAGGATCAGCTTGTTGGAGGGAGCGAGGCTTATGTTTTTGGTAGCCCGGAGTCTGACAGAGTTGAGAGTTTTGTTTTGAAAACTTGTTAAACCCTAAATAGGGATTATTCTATTAAATTCAATTCAATATAAATTCATTATTTTATTTATTCTATGTGTAGAATTATTGTTAGGTTGCGTATATTAAATTTGTAATATGTCTCAGATCCTTAAGATATCTTTCCACAATGTTTTCAAATTATTTATTCATTTGAAAAAAAAAATCTGCAAAATTTTCGAGAGTCAGTTTAGGGTTGTTACACCCAACTTCCGAAAATATATGGGCCAAATCATCTGTTGTCTTTTGTCCAACATATAGATAGACTTTCAAACTTAATTTCCTTTGGGCAAAAGACTGAAAACTTTACCAAATTTCTTTCTTTGTTGTTTGTCCATCCATCTGCCACAATGGCGCAGTGTTTGTAGTCTTCTAAGACTCTCTGAACTCACCATACTAGTGCTTCATTTGTGCAACTACTTGCTTCAGAATTTTGCCCCTCAATGTGTGATTAAGAAGACATCTTACAACCAAACCCTATGTTGGTAATGGCACAAGCCATGGCCAGAAAGCGAAAAGAATTTGCTGCATTGAATAGCGTGCAAGCATCATAAAATAAGTACCCAACTATTAAGTATGTTTGTCCGGTCATTTGTTTATAAGCCATCACAAATATATGTATTACATCTCAGGTACATGAGGTCGTCTTAAGCTGAAAATAACTATCAATCCCATGCCCTCGCTTATAAATCCTCTTTCTGAAGTTACTCCTCCCCTCCTCTCCCTAGTGGTAATTGGTGGTACACTACTGGTGCCATCATTAATGGTTACAACCATGTCTTTGCCCCTAGTGCTGAAGAATTTGCACATCTTCCTCTTCAAGGCACTGACACTTGCTCCAACATGATCGTTCGCCTCAAAGGTCCCATACTCGTCAAGAAGCAGTTCATCTATGGTTGTGATATGTTCCAACCTCCAATTTCTGTTGCTTCCTTTTGTTTTTTTGCTTTTTTATTTTCTTTCTCTGATTCTCCTGAAGCAGCTCATTCAACCGTCACTTCACAACTTTTAAGAACCTTCTAGAGATCATGACGCAACATTTAGTCTAGTGCCAACCAAATGGTGCTTCATTAAAAAAAAAAACCTCCAAGAATCTCATTCTCACAATGCTTGCATCAGTTAACCAACCAATTCCTGTCATACATTGGAATACAATGCTCCCAAGCTAGTTCTCTTCAAGGAAAATCATTTCCCCAATATGTATATAGCAAAAGCCCCTTTAGAAAAGGTAGATTCAACCCTTTATCTCATATTTTTTAGCTTTAAGACCCTTGTTCACCCTCAAAATTGAAGATCCTTGCATAAAACTTCGAGCTCAAACCATGCAGATCTCTCACAAAACACGTCCTTAGGGCTCGATTTGAGGAAAATTGTATGCAAAAACATTTTCTCAATGTCTATTTTGAGTAGATCTCACAAGAAAACAATCTCTAGGACTTGATTTTAGGCAAATCCACAAAATTTTTGGGTGATTTGATCCATAAACATTAAGAAAAAGTGTATTTCAAGTTTTGAATGTGAAAATGGGGTCAAAATGACCTTTAACTCCCCCCAAACCAAAAAAAAGTCAGTTGTCATATGATACAGTACGATACAAACTTGTATCATGCAATACAAGTTGATACGACCTGATAAACCTTTTAAAGTGACTTTTTACTAAATCATATCGGTTAATGAATATACAATACAATTTTTACAACATTGGACCATAGTTGTGTTGTTGTTCGCAATGTAAAACTTCATGAGTTTTACATTGGCTATGGTGCAGCAAGGGGCACACAGACTGGATATCAACTTCTCAAGTCTTGAAAACCTTTAACTTGAATGCCTTAAGCCAGCCCACCTAATCAAGTGTTTTTTAGGTTTAAGACCCTTGTTCACCCTCAAAATTGAAGATCCTTGCATAAAACTTCGAGCTCAAACCATGCAGATCTCTCACAAAACACGTCCTTAGGGCTCGATTTGAGGAAAAATTTATGCAAAAACACTTTTTCAATGTCTATTTTGAGTAGATCTCGCAAGAAAACAATCTCTAGGACTTGATTTTAGGCAAATCTACAAAATGTTTGGGTGATTTGATCCATAAACATTAAGAAAGTGCATTTCAAGTTTTGAATGTGAAAATGGGATCAAAATGACCTTTACCTTCCCCCCAACCAAAAAAAGGTCAGTTGTAGTGTGACACAGTACGATACAAACTCGTATTATGTGATACAAGTTGATACGACCCGATAAACCTTTTAAAGTGACTTTTTTACTAAATTGTATCGGTTAATGAATATACAATACGATTTTTACAACATTCGACCATAGTTGTGTTGTTTGCAATGTACAACTCCATGAGTTTCACATTGGCTTTGGTGCAGCAAGGGGCAAACACACCGGATATCAACTTCTCAAGTCTTGACATCCTTTAACTTGAATGCCTTAAGCCAGCCCACCTAATCAAGTGTGTGGAGCACTTGTCGGCTGCGAATTTGGCAACTTTCAATGCAATAAACCATAAGCCAAGTAATTGCATCTCAGACCTAGGACACCTCAGATAAACCTTTCATGATAGAACCGATTTCACAAACACAGTCAATGAGTCAACCCATGAATATGAAGCATTTGGTTATGCTTAACTGAAGTATATGCATCACAGTGTAGCATAATGCCACTACAAGACATGACACAGTAGAATATCTGGGCAATGCAAGGGAACAAAGGAAAGAAATTAAGTATATCCTATCCATACCTCAATGCCCTGAATGATACAGCAACTTCCTGGATGTTGTTGGTCGTTGAAGTGGTGTAACTAATGGCCTTAATAATTTGAGTGATTGAACTCGAGAGCTCTATATCCTTCATAGTGTCGATTCCTTCATCTTCCATGGATTCAGTAGGTGGAACGCCATCTTTATCCACGCAAGGATCAGCCACATGTCTCCAGTTGGATTCTTTCTGTTCAACACAAGGAGGATCTTGTTTGAACCTCCTAACATTGCTTGACTTTCGCCTTTTAGCACCTGTGAATCGATTGTTTTGTCCATCTTGCAAGTTGAGCCTATTGGTGGAACCATCATCCAGATTGATCAGAGGCAGAGAGCTACCAATATCTTGGAAGTGGATTGAAATACCAGCAGCACTTCCCTCTTCCTTAGAATTTTCAGTACCCTTAACGACCTGCTCTCCACCGGTCTCTCGCTTCTCGTCACCCTTCTTAACAGTACTATTATCAGTATCAACCCCGCAGAAAGGATTGCCAGAATCGCCATCAGCATCGGTGATTCTCGTCGAAGTAGACACGGGCTCCTCGCCTTCCTCCTCTTTCGCCGTAACATCCGATTGTGCCTCCTCGTCCTCTTCCTCCTGTACCCCTGAGTCACGAGCAAGACCATCAACAACATCAGCAGACAATGCCGGAGGATTATTACCCTCTGTAGCAGATTCAGCGTGGTCGTCACCTTCAACTGATTCTTCATCGTTTTCCACAGACCTGCCACTGGCAGGGGAATGAAAGGCAAAAGGCACTGTTCTTCTTTTCTTGGAGGAAAAGTGAGTTTTCCTTCTGCGCTTCCGGCTGGATTGGGAAGACCTAACAATTGACAACATCCCCAAAAACAGGACATGATTGGCTCATAACTTAAGCCATGAAAAACACCCCCACACGCACACGCACACACGCACACGCGCACAGGGAGTAAAACGAACCGCTCTTCGAAAGCCTCGAGTACGTCACGGCAATTCTGAAGGTTCTCGACTGGTTCCCACGTATTCGCCGCCTCCGGCCATCCCCGCCTTGAGAAAGAGGAGCAAAACGGCAAAACATAGAGAACCCACTTATTTGCCAAAGAAGAAGAAACCAACAGAGCAAAATTCACACAAGAATAAGAAGGAACTTGTACCATTTTATGAGGTACTGGACCTGACCCTGTAAAAATAAATAAGCAAACCCGCAAAAAAAGGAAAAGCTGATTCAGCCAAAGGAAAATCAACCCAACAAAACAAGGTAAAACCAACCCAACAAAACAAGGTAACTCTCTCTCTCTCTCTCTCTCTCTCTCTCTCTCTCTCTCTCTCTCTACTTTGATTTGTTGATACCCAATACCTTTCGCGTCCGCTTCTTCCGAACGTCTTCGATTTCGTAGAACCCATCGTCGAGTTTGGGTCGCTCCAAGGGGCGCTGGGCCTCCTGCACTTCCTCATCAGCATCGGCGTAGTCCTCTTCCTCGGGAGGGTTCTCCTCTTCTTCTTCTTCTTCTTCTTCTTCTTCTTCTTCTTCTTCTTCTTTTCCGTTCTCCTCCACCATCTTCTCCTTACCTTTGTCTTGCTTCTTCGATTGCGTCGATTCCGGAGTGGTCGCTGTTGAGGCCTTCTTCTTCGA
Organism: Nuphar pumila; assembly: GCF_984573655.1. NCBI lineage: Eukaryota > Viridiplantae > Streptophyta > Magnoliopsida > Nymphaeales > Nymphaeaceae > Nuphar > Nuphar pumila. Next base: position 89,421,240 of record NC_143259.1, read on the forward strand.
CTGCTTCATGGCTGCTCTCTCTCTCTCTCTCTCAAACTGCAAGAACCTGACCGACGAATGCACACAGATCGAAGCAGATGGCGTGGCACCTTCCGAATTTTTTTCTTTCTTCGCTATTTCACCCCAAATTGACGCCCAGCTTTTCCTACTGTTCCTGTGTCACAAAGACAACGAAACTGACACGGAATGTTGTTCATATTGCATAGAAGAAGACACACCTAAACGAAGGAGAGTATCTTGCGAGATAATTTTCGCTCATGTTTGCAATTTCCCGTGATTCTTAGATTTTCTCAAGATCTTTATTGTAAATCTCAATTAGTGAAACATGAAAAAAGCACAATTTTTTTTTGGATAGAGAATGTTGGGGTTGATCAGTCCCTACCAGTTATACAACCATATACCATTGGAATTTGAACTTGCAACTTACCAACACATGGTGACCTGCACTAACTTCTCTTCCCAAACAAACAAAGCCCCGTTTGTAGAAAAGCTCTTGTGATTATGATTGTCATAATTTAAGGACAAAACCCCTATCACCGAACCCACATTGACTGAGCTTCAGTTGGCAAAACTCTTGAGGTACCCCTGCCCCCCTAAGAATACATCAACTTTGACCTTACCACAAGATGTCATCCATGGGTTTTGAATTAGTGATGTCCCATCAATTTAGTAACATTAGCCCTTTGGTCATTATGCTGGCCATATGTGATTGTTCTAAATCTTGTGAAAGTTAGTTACAAGGTTGACCTTGTGACCAACCATGACAACTTCTACTTTCTATGATCAAACCAATTTTGTCTCTCCTACGTTCATGACAAGTTTCAGCTTTTTAGTTCTAAATTGCCTGGTCATAGGTTCGACCATATAAAGAACAAAATGTGTCTGACTTGGTTTCAATCTAGGCATTACTATTAGGCATAATTAGATCTTGCTTGATCATAATCAGAAAAAAACTGATACTAAATTTGGGTTCAATTAGTAAATCGAACATGTCTTGGCATATAAACGGGTCAGATTATCCTATCAAATTCAAATTTGTATGCATACCAAATAGAAACCAAATTACCAGGTAGATGACAACTACTTTATTTAATCTGACTAATTGGATTTGGATTTGGATAGATATAAAACCTAAATCCAATAACATTCTTAAAGGTTTATATGTGTGATTAAAAGATATTAAAGCACAAAAAATGCCTTTTTATATTGCTTGTAGTTGAGCAAAGAAAGTGTAGTAAGAGAATTTTTTGAAAAAGGAAAAAGTAATTTCAATATAATTTCCATGATCAAAGTGTGTAAAAGGAAAATAACATCTAGAATTTGGGTTTTAGCAACTTGCGACATAAATATAAGAGAGAAGGGTGTGTGAAAATTGTAGGAGATTGGCATGTCTTTTGGTAGGGTAATGCAACTTTTATCAAGGGGTAACATCATTTTTGACAAAATAAACAAAATGTTAATTGAGAAATTTCAAGAGGGTGTGTCTTTTTTTATATTAAAATAAATTATAATAAGTATATTTAAACAACTATTGAGAAAGTGTATATTTTTAATGCTTTTTTACTATAATGGTAACAATAAAACAATTTTTAAATTCTTTCAAATATCTGGTGAACTATTATGTCATTCAAAGAGAAGTTATAAAAAGTAGTAATTTTTTTTAACTACTATGTTTTATCTTTTCTTAAATATTATAAAAGTAGAAGTGAGGGTAATTGTAACACCCCAGATTTGCAGACACTTTATTCATATGATTATTTAATTATTTATGAGCCTTTACATTGAGATTGGTGTTTTATATTGATGAATAAGGGTTCCTCGTTGAAATTGGATCGTAAAATAGTCAAAATTGGGTTTGGATCAAACCCGTTTGGATTTGGTGATAAAGTGTTCATTTCTAAGAAAGATGATGGCTTTGGGGGGCAAGGGACATACCCAGTATTTTGGAGGAAGACCATAGACATTTTTGGCAGGGAGATATATTTAGAATTTATTAAAAAGGGGTTGTTTTTTTAGGGAGAATAGCATATTTGTAATTTGGTTTTAGCCTAAAGGCAAAATGGGTATGGATAGGATATGTTGGGTATTGTTTTTGGCTGCAAGGGTGTCATGGTCTTTTTCACCATGACACTTGTCTTAGATGTTGTCAAGTGGCCCTTCTCTCTATCACTATTAGCCACGTAACACCCCCCCCCCATGCATATTACCCCCACTCTTCTCTCTCAACTGAACCCCTCTCTCTCTCTTGTTCTCCCCTTTATTCCCTATATGTCTCGACCCTCATCCTTAGTGGGAGAGGTTTGTACCTGCATGTGGTTCATTTTGGAAGGAGTCCATATCGGTGGAGTTGCTGTGGTGGAGCGTTTTTTTGTGTGTTGGAGTTGTCTGACATGGAAGGGACACATTCATGGTGGATTTGGAGTTGAGGCATGTTGTGAACCCCAGATTAGCGTGAATTGTTTGTTGTTGTTGGGCGATTTTGTGAGGTATGATCATGTACTCCATGTTTTGTTTGCTAGTGTGCAACATGCACGTAGGAAAGTGAGTGTTTGGAATAGGAAATCATGTTATGTTTTTATGATTCTAGCATGACTAAGAAATTTGTAAATTCTTACTTAGTTTGAAATTTTAGCATGTTAAATAATGTTTAGATGATTTTGATCTTCACGGTTATGACCTATTTTGAATGAGTCCATATTTAGATATCTGAGTACAACATACTTATTATTGTTTCATGCTTAGAATTACGTTGGTTTGGGAGATGCCATGTAATAGGTGAATTCAAGCTTAAATTATGTAGATTATGGAAATAGCATGTTTAGGATCATTGTTCTAGAAGAAGGCATGTTAAATCCATGAAAAAATGAAAAAGTTGTATAGATTGATTTGGGACACCCCTAGAAATGTTAGAGAAGAATTTCAGCCATTTTTGGTGCATAGATCCCTGAGTTTCCAATGTTTCAGATATGAGAAACCAAATTTTGTATTGTTAGGCGTCAATGCTTGTAGTTCAGGAGTCAACGCCTGCTATTGTTTTGTTTTGGTTGGCCTCGAGAGTTGACTCCTATGTGTTTCTTTTGTTTTTGTTGACCCCCAAGAGTTGACTCCAATTTTTGGAGAGTCGACTCCTGCTGAGGAGAGTTGACTCTTGCTAAGGGAGAGTTGACTCTTGCTGAGAAAAGTTAACTCATGCTGAGGGAGAGTTGACTCCAAGCTTGAGAGAGTCAACTCCTATGTTACCAGAATGTACTTTTTTGGTGGTTTGGGCTCGAGTAAGGGTTGTTAAGTTTGGGATTCAAGGAAATCAGCCTGAGAACAGGTTGGAGGACCCGCGATTGTTGAGATTTTGAGTTTTATGCATGAGTTTCACTTTTGTAATAGGTGTTTGGGCTGAAGGTCGACTCCTGCATATCAAGAATTGTCTCCTCTGTGCTAAGGGTCGACTCCTGCTAAGAAGTTGATTCCCCAAGGCAAGGATTGACTCTTGTAATGATAGAGTTGTCTTCTGGAGATGCAAGCTTGATTTTCTTGTGTCGAAACTTGGGTGTTTGGTTGTTTTATCTAGGATTCTAGTTAGAGCCTTGTATTGTGCTTGGTCCGATGGACCGGCTTGTGTTGTTGAACACGTAATTCATGGTGTGTCTGTGGTGGTGGATTATTATGAGTTCGTTGATCCAAGTAGGGACCCGATTCATGTTAAGAGTCACGGGTGATACATAAGCATGTATGTGTTGTGTGATGCATATGGATGTACTTATGTTCTTTTATTTCAATTAACATATTTGTAATATGGCAATACGTAGATGTGAATGTGTGTGATGTAGTTGTTGCGCGTATTGCAAGTGGGGTAGTACATATTCATAGAAAATTGTTGTTATGTTTATAGTGCAAGTATGACATTACATAGTTTGAGTATACATAGAAATTGGTTTGTTTGAGGTTCATATTTTAAGTGTGACAAGACGTAACTGTGGTGCCTTTGTGAGTGCGGATTTTTGAGATTGTATTGCAAGGTTGGCAATACGCAGAGAATTGCATTAGATATGAGCATGATTGAATGTGGTGTTTCGCATATGTGATGCTTGGATCTCAGCTACTATATTGATAGATATTATAAGAGTGACAATATGAAATTAAGATGAATGATGCATGGGGATGTTGAAATGGATGAGCATGAGCTCGATTTGTCGGATGTTGACCCATATGTGTATATGATCTGTGTTGGGTGTTAATCTGTGGTACTGAGTGGGTATCTTGAGTTGGCCTTTATGTTGAGTGTCATTATGTGTATCGAGTCTTGGCCCAGATCCAAATACCGAGATGATACTTTATGGTACTTTGTTGTTTGTACTTGAGTGTATGTAGACGTTAGACGTTTTGTTCTTGTGACTCGTATATGAGGAGTACTGTGAGCTTTGGCCTAGGGTGTCAGTACTTAGAGGATACATTGTTTTGTTGGTTGGTTGTTATTTTTTGTAGCGGTAGTTGTATCTTAGCCAAGATATTGGTATCGTGATGGTACAATACGTGAAGCGTTAGCTCAGGTTGCCTTAACCACGAGAATATAATACATGGATGTATGTTATACTATAGTTATGAAATTATGGTGATTGAATTGCTCTAGCAGATACTAGTGAGCCTTTGTTGGTTTATCTTCCCCTGGATTGGGATGATTTGTACTCGCCTATATATGGCTTAAGTTTGGAAGTCTGTATTGAGATTATCCTGGAGTTTATCTTTTAAATTTGATATTGTTAGATCTAGGGTTGACACCCAGCTTGTGTTGTGTAGCCTGTGGGTCAACCCCTATGTTGGGAGGGTTGGCTATTCTGTGTTGCCATTTATGGTTTAGACTTGAAGGTTGACTCTTGAGAGTGAAGGTCGGCTCTTCAAATGTTAGGATTTGAGTTTTGGCTATGATGTGCTTTCTAACTATAGATGCTTGTTATGCTAGTCTTGTGATTCATGTTGAGTGTCGGATTATGCTGAGACTTATGGTTTGTCTCACCTCACTACTTGAATTATTTTTCATGAGCTCAATAGCAGGCAGACAGATGGTTCAACATGGTGGACTCGATGGTTTCTGTGGTACTGGACCTGGGACAACTTCTGGGAGTTTTAGTGTTTTTGAACTTTGTCAAAATGGTTTGGTTGAAATCTGTAACTTGTTTATTCTTAAAATGAGTGATAAGTATTTTTGTGTCAAAACCTTATGCATGAGATTTGAAATGTTTTGGGTGTTTACCTAGTGCTAGAATGATACATTAGGATTGGCTTAAGGTTGTTGCTATAATGGTACATAAAGAAAATGATGATGTATTTTATGAAAATGTTTTGGGTTTTGACTCGGTTCCAGAATGGTATGTTATGATTGGCTTAAGGTTAGTGCCGAAATAGTACGTATGAACATGGTAATATTGACCTATAGTTGCCATAATGGTACATAAATAAAATGATGATTTTGCAAAGATGTGCAATGTATTTAAATAATTGAGGTCCTTATTTGAAACCCGTGTTTCAAAAAAGGGTTTTAAATAAAAAAAATTTGTTGAGCTTTCTTTTGAAAAAAGAATTTTGGAGTAAGAGTTCAAAAGAAAAAAATTTGGGCATCACAGTAACATAAATAAAATTTTGTTTGACATTTCCATGTCTTTTAAAAAACCCAAGTGTTACTTGCATGGAATTATTTTAGCATTTTCAAGTTTTCATGTATAACTCCACTCCGTATTTCACAACAAAATTGCATAGACGGATGTAACGCCCTCTCCCTCTCTCTCTCTTTCCAAAATTATTCTCTCAACCACCCCTTCTCTCTCATCGACTTTCTTTAAAAAAATTTATTTTAATCTTCTTAGTTACCTTCTAAATGAAACTATTCAATCACTTGCTTGGCTATTTGCAATTAGGAATGGGTAGCAGATTGGGCGACCAGTGGTGCAGCCGAACGGGTTGACCTTGGGCCTAGTTTTTAGAAGAAGGCTCGACCCAACAAAATTTTGGGTCGTGTTGGACCAACCTATGGGCGTTATATATATATATGTGTGTGTGTGTGTGTGTGTGTGTGTGTGTGTGTGTGTGTGTGTGTGTGTGTAAACCGGGTCAAGTATGTAATTCAAAAAATGAATCAATCTTAGGTTTCTTCTTTTGTATTATTTAAATTTTCATTAAAAGAACCTATGAATCCAAGAAAACAAATGAGAAATTTTGTGAATACACGATGATTGACAATCCGGCCTGACCTGATCCGAATTAAGCTCATGAGTCCAACGGGTGGGTTGTGGACTTTGTATTAGACTCGGGCCTAACCTGAATCCCGATTGGTCAATGGGTCATGCTTGATCAGGCCTAACCTGTTAACGACCTGGTCAAGCCCATCCACTAAACGGGCCAGGCCAGCCTAGCTAGTTGTCCATTGTCCAACTTATTTGCAATTGTTTGTGTGATTGATCCTAGTCCAAATGGTGCATCCTTCGTGTCAAGGTTCAGGTTTGCTTGTGGGTTAATGTTGCGAGTGAAGGATCATTATTTCTTTGTCTTTTTTTGGATTTTTGTTGTCGGTGTTTACACATCTTTCTTCTCTACCTCAAAGCACATGGGGGTTGTTGTTAATATGGTAGAATGAAGTGAAGCTTCTACCGATTTAGCCCTAGGTGTTCTCCAAATAGGTCAGATTGAGGTGGGCCTGTGTGGGTGTCTAATCAATGACTTGGTACCACATGGGTTATGTTTTGTGTTCTTCTGCAGGCTATATGTTTCTTTTTTTATTACTGTATTCACTGTCTCACTCTATTTAGAGTTTTTCAAGTTTGAATTGTTGTCTACATTGGTTTTTATCATTAGAGTTGTGGAGATTTCCATGTTTTGCTTCTTTTTCTTTCTCAGCTTGGGATGTTTTGCTTCTTCATATATTTTCCTTTTTCAGGTTTGCATACTTCTATGCATTTAATTCTGCATTGCCTGAAGGTGTCTAAAACTTCTGAGTTAAAATCAATTTATCTTATATGTAGAATTACTTTTATATATTTATTAATGTTATTTGTTCTCATAATAAAATTTTGACATAAGATTTACTTATAGATATGGCTGGGTTACTTACTCTTCTAGTTTATATAATTTGTGAATTACTAGGGGTTTTCTTCTATAGTGGTTATGCTTTATATGTAAAAGCCAAATCAAACCATCCCTTGCTAGTTTTTTCAAACTCATCATGATTTTGTAATTAACCCTTTAAAAATATTTTGGCAACTAGTTAACAACAAAGTTTGTCATCAAAACAACGCTTTCAGTTAAACTATATATTTAACTTGAATGATAGATTTCTAAAGTCTAATAGTGCATGCTGACATTAAAAAAACAATAGAAATGTCCAAATAAATTGAATAAGACAACAAAAAAACATATAACAACTTGCAGCTTTAATGGGTTAAACTCATATAAAAACCATTTTTTAAGTAACCCCTACACAAAATTTTGGGTTTAAATCAACCCAATTTGCTATTTAATTAAAAAATAGAATGCTAATTTTAAGATCTTTGGTTCAAATTAAGTCCAAAGCAATGTTCAACAAAAAATTATTAATCCAAACTAAGTTTTAAAGTCCAAATCAAATCCAAATAACAATTAAACTAAAAATAGAATACCACGTAAACGTTTCTTGTTGCAAATCAATATTCAACAAAAACCAATTTCATATGAAAGGATTTCAGGTTTGTGCAAGATCTAAATAACTATTCAACCAAAAATAAAAAACCAAGGGTTCATATCAAATCCCAATCAACAGAAACCAAATGACCAACTTAAGATTTTAGATGTAATATAGATCCAATCTCTATAAGTTTAGTTTAAGAATAAAAAACTTTTGTGTAAATCCATTCTAAAAGTGTTTTCAATGATATGTGAATGGTGTGAAAGAAAAAATGGTGGTTTACTATTATTGAACTTCCAAAATGATAATTACATCAATCAAATTTTGATATTTTCTGGAGGGCAAATATAAAAATATTGGTGGTTGAACTAAATAAAATGATGGACATTATAAAGCTGATGGATCCAAATCCAGACCTGGGTCCACATCCTTGACCAAGCTCCACCATAGCTAAAGAGAACCCATGTGAAGTGAAGCTCCTTGTGCACTCACGTTGACAAGGACTCTAATATGAAGGACTCCAATGTAGAGAAGTTAGTTGTCACTAGAACTCTTAATGTGAATTGTAATGTAAATAAGCATACCATTAGAAGGACTCTCCTTAGCCATAATCATCAAGATTGTGTGGACTATATGGTGATTAGAAATTTGTAGAGTCATAATCAAGTTTGTATCTCTTATGTAAATAACTATTTAAATCAAGAGAGATCAGCCCCGCCTCTCACCGTGAATTAAAGAGAGAGAGCTTTGTCATGGATGTAGGTCAAGCTTGATTGAACCACGTCAACCCTATGCGACATTGTGACTGTGTGTGTGTGTGCACTCATACCCAAGTGGTTCACTTTCATGGTATCAGAGCCAAACTGCCTATATTGTTCCTGCGTGTGTCAAGCTCTCTCATTTTTTGTTGTGATCCTCATGGCATTAGCCTTAGTTTTGTCTTCATCAAGTCAATATACCCTCATGCCTGATTCGACCATCCAATGAAACACATTCTCATCATTGGTGTCTACTAAACTTGATCAACACAACTATCTCTTATGGAGATCGCAAATAAAGCATGACATATTGTCTCATAATCTCATCAAATATACTGATGGATCCTTTCCTCCTCCCGATCAGTATATTAGAGTAGGGGAAGAGTTAAAACTGAATATGTAATTCATAGTGCGGAAACAAGCCAATCAACTTGCTCTTAGTTGGATTCGTGCTACTGTTACTGAACCTATTATGGGACAATCATTCAAATTTCTTCCATGCGTGAAGCTTGGGCCATATTGGAAAAGGCCTATTCATCCTAGTCTAGTGTTTGAATCCTGTAGTTAAAGAAGGATCTTCAAGATGTCCGCAAAGAAGAGAAATGCATGGTAGAGTACCTCAATCACATTAAATTTCTTGTCAATTCCTTATGTGCTATCAATGAACATGTATCTTATGAAAATCTGGTTCACTATACGTTAAATGGTCTCTTGAGAGACTATGAAAGTTTTGTTACCTCTATCACTACTCGAAATTGTTTACCCACCTTTGTGAAAATTTATGAGCTTTTGTTGAATAAAAAAAAGAGGTTGAACATGATGAAGCATTCTCCTTAAGGAGAGTTGTCCACCACAATCTTTTTTTCGCAAAAAGGGTGTGGAAGAGGTGGTCCTCCTGGTAGAGGGAGATGATGCACCAGACGAGGTGGCTGATTTTTTGGAAACTTTTAGAATAAAGACAGTCAGAGGGGTCAGTCTCAAGCCTCACGACCTCCTCAGAGAGAGGGTCAGGTTACTTGTCAATTTTGTGGGCATCGTAATCATACAACTCACATATGCAATGATATTCTGTAAACACCCCAATTTTTTCTCGTTCACTTCCAGACACTCCCTGCCATAGATGCCAACCATGTAGGTTAGTGTAGGGAGTAAACAAGGTATGAACACCCTTTTAGGTGTCATTCCACCCCCATTATGTCAGTAAAATTCCCATTTTACCCCTAGGTCACCTTAGATCCTTGCTAGTCAGAATCAACCAAGCTCATTCTTAAGCTTAGAATAATTAGACTGTTAGTCATTTCTAGCTCACCTGAGCTCACGATTAGCAAATCATGTTCATTTCTCACCATTCCTGCCAAAACGGGTTCATTTTCTGAGAAATGAGCTCATTTCTAACATGAATCCCAGTCAATTGTTCCTGGGTCAGTCAAATCCAGTCAACCCTATTATCTTGAGTCTAACTTGAGCTCACCAGGAGTTCAAGTAGCGCAGTTTCAGTTCAAATCCATTTCCCACAGTCTAGGAGTCCATTTTAACCCATTTTAGCTCATTGCAGCTGAAATTCAGCTAAGTCCAGTTAGTTGAGCTAATGTTTGAGCTTCAGTTTTAGTTTACCTCAGTATTACTGATCTTTGTTCTAGCTCAAATCCAGTTCTTGTTCGTAACTCATTTCACTCTAGTGATCATTTCTCGCCATTTCTCTAAGAAATGATATCATTTCTCGATCATTCAATCTAGGAGTTTAGTTGAGTCAGTGTCTTGTTAGTTCATTTGAGTTTTGAAACCCTAGAACTCAGTTCATTCCAATTCAAACCAGTTAAAACCCCAATTTTCAGTGTCACTCTTGGCCCTGCGAGGACAAAAACCATTTCTTAAATCATTTTGTTCATTTTTACCAATTTTATCGCTTTTTAAACTGGTACAACTATCGATCGGGGTCCAATACCTGAAATCCTTTATCCAGGGTTTGCATTTCACATGACATTCCATGTCATATCTCATCATTTCATTGCATTTCATCTCATTTTTGAGATCCAGCACTCTGGTTTTTCTAAAACATCTAATCCAGATTCGATTTTAAAACCTTTCTTTTGAAAGCAATGTCAAAATTTGGGTTTTTAAACTGACATTTGCCATTTGGCTAACCCTCAAAGTTTCATTTCAAATGTATTTTTTCATAAAAACAATTTGGATTCATTTCAAACCAATTTTTAATCGATTTTAAACCTTAGATGAGACCCATCCAGGTGGTGTCACTTCTGAATCAATGATTTCTTTCAAAATTTTCACAATTCCAATTATTTCAGAATTCTAGTTGAACTAGGACTCTGTCATTTTACATTTTTTTAGCCCTTTCAATCTCCCATTTAGTGATTCTGAGTTAGAAGTGTGTTCATACCTTGTTTACTCCCCTTATTTGGTCTTTTTCCCTAGAGTCCTAATCGAATCAGAACTCTATCCTGATTTCATTTTCACTTATTTTCAAAAGTTCTTTTTAAAATCTTGTCATTTGCTTCTTAGAAAACTAAAAAATTCTCAGAGTTCTAGTCGAATTAGGACTCTTCCCCAGAATCCCAGTTTGATCACGACTCTGACCCTAACTTCATTTTTCACCTCATTTTATCAAATTCTGAGAAAATCTTTTAAAACTCCTTTATTTATCTTTCAAAAATGCCAAAAGTCTAGAGTTTTAGTCGAATTAAGACTCTGTCCTCAGAGTTTCGGTCGAGTCAAAACTCTATTCTGATTTCACTGCTTGTTGCTATTTTTGCTTGCTTTCGAAAATCCTTTCATCTGTTTGTCAAAAAAAGCAAAATTCTAGAGTTTCAGTTGAATTAGGACTCTGTCCCAGAGTCTCAATCGGTTCAGAACTCTACTATGATTTCATTTGTTACCTTTATTTTACTTGTTTTTCGAAAACAAACCCAAATTTTTAGAGTTTCAGTCAAACTAGGACTCGGTCTTAGAGTTTCAGTTGGATTAGAACTCTAATCCTGATTTCAAATTTCATCATATTTCCACATGTTTTCTAAAAACTCTCTCAATTATTGTCAGAAAAATAAAAAAATCTAGAGTTTCAGTCCAATCATGACTCTGTCCCAGAGTCTTAATCTGGTTAGGACTCCATTCTGATTTATGTTTCTACTTCTATTTTCATTCTCTTCACTTGTTTTTCAAAAATTAGTCCATTTCGTAGAGTTTCAGTTGATTTAGGGCTCTATTTCAGAGTTTCGGTTAAGTTAGGACTCTAACCCTGACTGCTTTTTCTGACTTATTTTCACTTATTTTGAGAAAATCTTTCAAAAACCTCTTTATTTGGCTTTCAAAAACCTAAATTTTAGAGTTTTAGTTGGTTTAGGACTCTAGTCTAGAATTTCAGTTCGCTTAGGACTCTATTTTTAAAACTTCTAATTTTCATTCAGTGATTTTTACTCTATTTTGAAACCATTTTTAGTCTTTATTTTAACTTTTTCAAAACTTTGATATGGGACCCACTCAGTTGATGCCACATCTGGAAGAGTTCTGATCCAGTTAGAACTCTATTTGGTTCAAAAAACTGTCAATTTCAATTCCAAATTCTAAACCTCTTTTTGAAAACTTTCATTTTCAAGTTTTAAAAATCACTTTTGAAAAATCAAGTAGGGCCCACTCTGGGTGGCGCCACATTTGAAAGAGTCAGAGTTAGATTAAGGTTAGTCAGTGTCCTAATTAGGTTATGAGTTTGAAAAGGTCCAAATTAATTTTAAAACTTCATTTTACTTTAATATTTTCAAAACACATTTTTAACTTTTAAATTTAAGCCTTTAAAAACCAAATGTGGGCCCAGAGGGGTTGGTGCCACATTTGGATTGGTTTTAGGGTTTTATTAGGTCTTAGGTAGATTAGTTAGAGTTAGGATTAGGTTAGGAGTCTTAAAAAATTTGCCCCATATGGCTTATCCAAACCCATTTAGGAAGTGTTTTTTTCTTTCTAAAAATAACACCTTCAAAATCTATAAAAGGGGCCAAAAGAGGGGGTTGACCCCTATGCTCTCTCTCTCTCTTTCTTGCTGCTTCTCTCTCCTCTCAGCATCCTCTTCTTCATCCATTGAAGCTGCAAAACACAAGGTAAGTTTTATTTATTTATTTTTGTTATTTTATTAAGTTTATTACAAGTTTTTCATGTATTTCACCATTATCACCCCTTATTTGTTGGATTCAAGTTTAGCTTTTGTTCAAGAACCTTAAAATCGATTCAAGAAAGTGATCTAACGTTGTTTGAGGGCATTTTTCATGATTCCAATCTGTTGAGATCATTAGAAATATCATTTTTTATATTTAAGTCAAATAAAAGATGAGATTCGCCCGTTCAATGGGTCAAATCCCTCATTTTGAAGGCTAAAACAAATTCTAACTGTGTATTCCCTGATTTTTTTTATCATATTAATGTTTATTTTACTCATTCAAGCATCAACTCCAAATTCGTGATATTATTTGCATATTTTTCTTATTATTTTTCATGTTTAGATTAGGGTTTTTCAAGTTTTATCGATAATATGCGATCTTCAATCCTAGGCATGCAGAAATAGTATTATTTCATGTACGTTTTTCTATAAAAAAAATTATGATTTTTTTAGGGTTGAACCATGAATATGTCAGTGATTTCCTGTAAAAAAAATTGAATTATTTTGGGTTTTGTAACCTTGTCGAAAACATAGAAAACCAAACCTTACTTTTTAAACTGTGAAATCACTATGTGGATTCAAGAATGACTTGCTGAGGCAATATCGACATTATCAGAGATTTGATCAATGATTCATAAGTTGTAGTATCTTTGTTATCATGTCTAGTATTTTCTATAAAATTTTCAGATTTTTATGTATCTGTTTTCTATTTTTCCTCTATCAGAAAGTAGAATCGGTTTTATAGAGCCTGTTATACCTTGTTTAAACCCTAGATCGACTTATGTCAATTGTATCTCCCTCACCAAAGATCTGATCGGTGATCTATAAAATGAAAAACTTTACTCTGTGTGTCTACTTTCATATTTTAAAATTTTATAATTTTTAAACATGATTTGCTATATTTCTTTGTACCCGAAACCGGAGGTATTTATTTCAACCCGTTACATATAAGCCATAGTCAAGCATTTATTGGCAGAGAGATATCTCCCTAACTGAAGATGATTTTTCTAATCTGTAAATGGGTAAATCTCTGTTTTTTTGTCTAGTATCTCTCTGTAATTTTTTATAAATTTTTATAGTGACTTGATACCTGATTTGGGTCTGACACTGTGACAGGTATGTGCTCGCAAGCAAAATCATATATTTTAGAGTTTTATTCAATTTTCATACTAAAATAATGTCAAAAATATATTTTTTTAAATACAATTTAATTTTAGAGTTATCAGAACTATCTATGTTGATTTTTACAGTTTTTTAAATTCATTTGATATATTATTTGATTAAATCATGAAAATAGGGTGCCCACAGAGTCCCGATTCGAGTAAAACACTGGCGAAAATCACTATTTTTATGATATTTTGATTTTTTTATAAAACTTTTCATGTTTTTAATGTTTGATCATGTTTATAATCATGCTAGGGAGTTTCACACCTGATTTGGTGTTTATTCGAATCCATTTGAGCCTTAAATCCAAAGTTTTACCAAAATCTTTTCTGAAAACCCTAATTTCAAAGCCATAGTGTTGTTTTCAAGGGTATTTTTGTTATTTTCTCAAAATTTTAAATTTCAAAATTATTTATTTTTATTATTCATTCAATTTTACATCATATTTTATTATGTTTATCTAAGAGAAACATGGAAAAAAGCTTATATCCGAATAAATCTAGTAATTTCTAGATATTATTGGATAAATCCAGAAAAGCTGACATATTTTCACTAACAAGCTTTTTAGTTTTGTAGGGACATTCAAGAGTGTATTTTATTTTATTTCCTTTTTCCTTTTTCCTTTTTATGTAAATTATAATTGTAAACATTGGAATAAGAATTGATGATGCATAAATTATACATTTTATTAACACATTTTCACTGCATAAATGCATCATCTATAGGTTAAGGGCATACACTTAGGTGCATAATGATATTATAGAGCTTTGGTTCAAATTTCAACAAAATCAGACTTAAATTAAGGAAATTAATGCATTTACAGTATAGCGGGTCAAACCTCAGAGCAGAATTGAAAGATTTGGATCCAAATGTCCAATTGGACCTTGGATCTGGACCAAAAGCATGTAGATCCAACCCATCTCCAGCCCATTTAAGTTTTATAAAACCATTTTCTAAAAACCCCCTCCTACATGAGGCTCCCAACAATTATTTTGTTTTTAACATCTTTTCTGAAAAAATGCCCAAACTATGAAAATCGTGTATAGAGGAGATGACGCCCATGAAGAACTTGTCTTTGCTTTGGTTTTCATGCCCTAGGGGCACGAATTTTGGTCCAGCCCTCTTCTCATCCTTCACCCCACACCATTGCCATTGAAGCATGAAGATTTGCTTGGAAATCCAAGCTTTCCTTCTTGTCTCTCTTCCATATCTTCCAGTTCTTCTTCCTCCCTGTTGGTTAATCTCATGGTGGCTGTGTTTTGCAGGTGCAACAAAGGTGGAAAACACTTTTCTTGCGTGGAAGTGAGAGACACTCCAACAAGAAGAACCGGCTCTACCTCCATCCGGTTTTCTAAGCCCTCCGATCGCGAATCGGCTCATTTCCCATCTTCGGTGGATTTTCAACGTGTTGCAGCTGTACAATATTGTTCCATGATGTATTTCCAGCATCAATGAGGTCCCTCGCGGTGCGAATCCAATCAAAGTCCGCTCTCTTATTCCCCTCAGTCGTCGGATCACCCTAGAGGTGGGTCTTCTCATCCCTCTCTTCTAGTTAGAACCCATATTGTGCGCGAGTCATATGCTGTGATTTTCTGTTTTTCGTCAGCCTTAGAACAGATTTTTTGTGCATAGAACAACACGTAGAGGTGTTTAGGTTTTGTGTTATTTAAACAATAGTTTTATTCCAACGTTGGATCTTGTTGGGTGTGTGCGTGTACTTTGATTTTTCGGATCTGTAGGTCTGTATGTTCCTCGTATTTTCCTAGCATTAGTTAGGTCTGAATCTGTTTTATTAGCAGTAGATTATGTAGATCTTGTCATAGTTGATGTCGCTTTTAATTTCTTGGTCGTTTGATTGAGTTTTGTAAATAGCGAGTTCTATAGGATGCATTAGTTGATTAATTTCATTCTGTGGTAGCGTAATTTCTGTAGCATTTTCTGTAGATAGATTATATGCTTAGTTAATTTAGATTATCATTTTAATTCATGTTTTAGTTTAATTAGTTGTTCATAGTAAAAATTTTGTTTCACCGTTTTTATGTTTTATGTAATTCTCTCATAGCATGATTAGGTAGTTTAGTTTGTATATTCTTAGTTTAAATAAATAGTTATTATCACGTGTTAGGTTAATTTAATTTAGAATTATAATTGGCATTGTGCTATTAGCTTAAAATTAGATATTTCATTTTTGTGTGTGAGTGTAGCCATCTTCTCCAAAGGTAGGGCGGCCATTAGAGGTCCAGCAAGGTTGTAGAGTTGTTTGGTAAGTTATTAAGTTTTAGGTAATTAGTATTAAGTCTAGGTTCATTGCATTAGTTTTAATTATTTTTGGAATTAAATTGTGAAAGTCGATCTTGGTGTAGTGTTAAATTAGTAGTTATTTCAATTTCATGTGTTAGTTATTTTTATACCCTTAGAATTGTTTGTGCATAGGTTAATGTAGTTAGTTTAACCTAGAGTAGATTTACTAATAAATTTAGATTAGGGGCATTGAGGTCTTTGTGATTGAAGAGGCGTTTTTGGTATGAAGACACACCTCCAATTTCGTGAATTTCATTAAAGGAAAGCTTTTGATAAATGTTATCCAGTCCATTTGAAAAGGAGTTACATTTGAAAAGGTGGAAACCCATTTGAACTTCAAAAGAGTTTCTAAAATTTGTTTACACGATTTTGGCAAGAGTTGACATTTTTAAATTACTTTTAAAGTTAACTAAAATCGTGTATTGTGCTTTAGGAAAGGTTTTCAAATTGGCTCTATTGCTTTTAATGAGAAATAAAAAATGCATGAGCCAATGGGCTGGACGGTTTTTAGATATTGCAAACTTTTCTAAGGTGCTATTAAGGCAAGAATGAGAGAGGAAGTCCCCTACCAAATTCGTGTTTTACCGTTTAAAAGCCTTAATTCCTAATTGCCTAGCTTGACTTAGCATTAATTAGATATTAGTTAATTTAGCAAGTGTAGTAATAGTCGAGATTATAGAAGTCGTGTATGACTAATTAGGTATGTATTTCATTTAGAAATTAACTTAGGTTTTATTATTGTTGTATTAAGTAATATAGTATTAGGATAATAGTCAACCTAGGGTGGCGTGAAGTTTAAAGCACTATTCTAAAACCGCCCCCTACTAACCCTAACCGACCCCTATCTAACCTTAGTTAATTAGCTAACCCTAGGTCGTTAGTTATTAACCTTAGTTAGTTATTAAATTTAATTAGAAGATAACCTTACTAAGTAACCGACCCTAGTTAGTTAAAAGCTTAGTTAACCCTATTAACCCTCACCGTATCCTAGAACCTTAGTTAGTCTTAACCTTAGTTGATTAATTACTTAGTAACTGACCCTAGTTAACATCTAACCTTAGTTAGTGGTCAACAATAGTTAGTATTTAATCATACTTAGTTACTAACCCTAATTAGTACTAACCGTAGTTAACCTAGGGGGGCGTGTAACTCAAGACCTATCCCTAACCGTACCCTAGACCCCTAGTTAGCATTTAGCCTTAGTCGATTAACCCTAGGTAGTTAGCTATTAACCTTAGATTAGTTAATTTTAATAGTAGTTACATTAACATTAGGATGTTTGATTTAATTAGGTTTTAGAATTAACAATAGTTTAGTTAGTTAGTTAGTGAGTTTAGGCTAGATTAGAATTAACGAGTGGTTTAGATTAGAACTAATCTTAGTTGTGTAGGTTATTTCTTAGAATTTATTTAATTAGCTTAATTGTTGCCTTTTTCCTATAGTTTAACAGTAGGTTAAATTAAGTTTAGGACTGTCTTTGTTTGTAGTTTAATGTAGAAATGTGATTGGTGGATTTAAATAAGTGAATAGTGCACTGAATTTTAAAACTGATTTTTACTCTGTCATGCACTCATCATTTCATGTGAATTTTTCTCGAGTTTTCTAGAAATTATTTTTCTATTCTCCACATCTGCGTGTTAACTGTCTGCAGACCAAATTTCAACTCAATCCGAGTTGATTTGGTCTGGTTTTTAAGCGTTTTATGAAAACAACTTTTTCGGGTTTTCAAATTTCGGGTCTAGCGATTTCCAAGATTATCCTGATTTTGAAACGCTTATATCTAGAGATCCAGAATGTATTTTTCAAATCTGTAAAATGTGTCAGATTCTTGTATCTGTCAGTTACATAACAGAAGTGATTTCGGAAAAAGTGGAATTCGTTGATCTCTCAAATATGTGATTTGCAAAAAGCTGTCAGAGTCCACTTTTGCATTCTTTAGGGACAGAACAGTTATTTAGTGAATTGTTTGATTTAGTGTAGTTTTCGTATTTTCTAGTATTGTAGTTAGTGAATTAACAGTATTTAGACTAATTATGAGTGATTTTCTTAGTTAGTTTAGTTAGACAGTGTAATTCTAGTTTTCCATGTTTATTTAATTATAGTTTAATTGTAAAATTAGTTTAGAACTAATTGTAAATGTAATTTAGGTTTAATTATGAATTTGTTTACTGACTTTGTGTTTTTATTTTTGTAGGTTGATAAGTTATAACAGGTTTACATGTGTAATTCAGATATGAAGTGCAACTGCACAAGTGATGAAAAGACAATTTTGCCCCTGGAGACCTGCAGAAGACTTAGCTTCCTGTTTAGTTTAATTTCATAGTTTAGCTTGTTATTTAGTTTAATTTGTAATATTAACATAAGTGTAAACTTGGTTATATTAATAAAGTGTTATTTTAGAATTATTTCAGAATGTATCCCGTTCCCTGTGGATTCGACCCGTACTCGCCACTTCTGTGGAAAGTCGGTTTTTATATCTTTGGTTGACGATTTTCCCTTGATTTCATTGAAAAATATTGTTTAAAAATATGCATTCCAAAAGTCAAACCAAGAATTTAATTTCTTTCTTAGAATAGGATTGCATTGCATATAGTTTATTTTTACAATAATGTTAATGTGTGATGGATGATGATTCATGCATATTCAAATTCACCATGGTCTACACGAATGGCCCGTGCACTAGCTTCTAAGGAGTTGATAAACTCAGTGGGTTTCATATTTGTGGCCATAGTCAGAATACGAACGAAACCCAAATTTATCATCTTTTTCTAAGTCATAAATGACCTACACTCTTAGGCATTTTAAAAAACCATTACATATTTTCAAAGTTTTCTAAATATTTTCTCCTTTTAGAATTAAATGGATTAGATTCAATCCGTATTTGTGGCCATAGTTAGGGATATGAGGCAAATTTGTTTTGTTGAAATTCCATAAGGCACATAAACTTTCCTTTTCAAATATTTTTCTCAAAAGTTCTTTAGAAAATATTTTTTTTTTCAAAATTGCATTCATTCATTTAAATTAGACTACATCATGAAAGGACTTTTATAAAGCCACACACCCATCTCTTTTTCCAATTCCATTTCAAAAAAAATCAATTTTCTCAAAATCTCCAAAGTTTTCTTCAGAATTTGATTTTCTTAAAACATAAGGATTTTCTCAAAAATCGATTTTCCTTTTCTTCAAAATGTTTTCTCAATGTGATTCACGATTTTCCAATCATCCTCTTTTTCAAGTATTTTCCAATTATTTCAAGCATACATCATGTTTTCAATTTGCATTTTTCTGAAATTCATAGCACATGCCTAATTATTTGTGCATTTAGGAATAGATCGATTTAGACAAGTTGAGCAAAGCAAAGTACATGATTGATCTTTGGTTCGATTACCCCTGGTTATGGTGCCAAAAATGGTTGAACCTCGTACCGACAGGCGAGTCCCATTCCTCAGAATTATCCTGTATTTTAAAATGGAGGCGAATTATTTTCAAAATCTTTTTCAAAGGTCAGTTTGACTTGCAAAAGTAAAATTTTGCAATGATAACATATCCCCAAGGTATTTACAACCATGACACTTAATAGCATGTCTGACTTTGCATGGTATCCGAATACAGGAGTCACTCATTACGTCACTTTAGAAGATTAAGGTATGACCAACAAAAATGACTATTAGAGCCCAAATGACATTATGGTTGGTAGTGTGATGCACCTCCCTATCTCCAGGTAACCTTTTAATACCACTTGGTAACAAATTTTTTTTGTTAAATGGAGTTCTACATGTGCCTTCTATCAAACGAAATCTCTTGTCAGTATCTAAGTTTACAAGAGATAATCATTATTTGTTTCAATTCGATGCTAATGAATTTTGTGTGAAGGATCTATGGAGCGGGATTACTCTCCTAAAATGACTGAGTAAGGAAGGACTCTACTAATAGATAGTTGGACAACATAAAAAAGAGAATCAGTTTCTTACGGTTAGCTTTGCTAAAGTTAATAATAATAAGTTTAGATTTTCTGATGAAGTTTGACATTGTCATTTGGGTCATCCTGGTTTCAAAGTTTTGAAAAAACTTGAGAAAAATAAGTCCATTTTATTTATGAATAATAAGGTTGAATTATGCTCATTGTGTGCCATAAGCAAGTCTCATAGGCTACCTTTTGGTAAGGCCGATTTTTTTGCACAAGCCTCATTAGAGCAGATTCATGTGGATCTTTAGGGTCCCACTCCTATCCCGTCTCATGAAGGGTACAAATTTTATCTGTTGCTTATTGATGATTTTTCAAAGTTTTTGTGCTTGTTTCCTCTAGTCAAGAAATTTGATGCTTTCTCATGTTTCATAAATTTCAACAATATTGTTGAGAAGCAAATCAATGGCCAAATCAAGATTGGTGGAGAGGTCATTAATGCTATTTTTACCAATTTCTTAAATGATTGTAGCATCAAACGGTGGTTGCTATGTCCTCATACTCCTAAAAAAAACATTATGGTAGAAAGGAAACACCAACATATTGTTGAACTGGGTTTGGCTCTACCATTCCATGCCTCTTTGGATCATAAATTCTAGGTAGATGAATTCAAAATTGCTATATATCTCATTAATCAACTTCCTATACCAAATCTTAGTAAAAAAATCCTCGCATAAACTCCTCCTTAAATGGCTTCCAAGTTATGAGCATCTAAAGTTTTTTGGGTGCACATGTTATCCTACCTGGTACCCTATGCTAAGTTTAAACTAGATCCAAGATCCAAACCCTGTGTTTTCCTAGGCTGACTCTAGTTATAAGGGTTACCTATGTTATGATCCTATAACCAAGAAAATATTTATTTCAAGACATGCCTTTGATGGACACTTCCTTTAGACCAGAAAAGGGAACCTCATACATCTCAAGTGTCTGTGTGGATTCATAATCAAAGAGCCCTTTGCTTAAGTGTCCTCTCATCAGTGAAACTGCAAGACATATCAATTTCTCTATTCCTATTATGTTACCAAACTCTGTGCTCCTACCTAATCGTGTTAGTCATTATAAACACCTCATACATTCAGTGTTTGCATTTTATGTGTCATTGCATATCACTACATGCATTTGACATGTCATTTCATTGCATTGCATAGCCTTGCATGTATTTGCATCTCATCATCGATATCCAAAATTCCTGTTTTCAAAATATTGAATCCAAATTCGAGTTTTTAAAACTTTTCTTTCGAAATCAATTTCAAAACATGGGTTTTAAATCGACATTCTTGCCATCTGCCGACCCCCAGGATCTTATATTTCAAAGTGTTTTTCTCAGAAAACAATTTGAATTCATTTTAAACTCAATTTCAATCTATTTCAATTCTCAGATGAGATGCATTTAGGTGGTGTCACTTCTGGATCCCTTTATTTATCAAAAATCTCAAAAATTTTAGAGTCCTAGTCGGATAAGGACTCTGTATTTTCATCTTTTTAAATCTTTTCAAAACTCCATTTTGATTTTAACCCAGATGTAGTCATATCCCTTACCCATTCTTGTCATTTTTGGCCAAAATCTTAGAATCCCAGTTCGATCAAGACTTTTTTTCCAGAGTCCTAGTGGGATCAAAACTCTTTTTTCAGAGTCCTAGTCGGATCAGAACTCTACCTTTTACTACCCTTTTTACCTATTTTTGAGAAAACTGATCAAAATCCTTTGTTTTTGGCCAAAATTCTAGAGTCCCAGTCGAATTAGGAATCTTTCTCAGAGTCCTAATCGAACCAGGACTCTATTCCGATTTCATCCTTTATACATGTTTTTCACTTGTTTTCAAAACCTTCTCATCTGATTTTCAAAATCTTCCATTTTAGCAAAAATTCTAGAGTTCTAACCGGATCAGAACTCTTTTTCCAGAGTTTCAGTCGAATTAGAACACTATCATTCATCGCTATTCTGCCTGTTTTAAACCAAATATTTCAAAATCTTTCAAAGAAAAGTAAAAAACTCAGAGTTTTAGTCAAACCAGGACTCTGTCTGAAGAGTCCCAGTTGGATCAGGACTCTGACCCTAATTTCAATTTTGAGAGAATCTTTCAAAATCCTTCTATTTATCTCTTCAGGAATCAAAATGGTTGTATCTTTATCAAGGAGTTTCAAAATTCTAGGATTTTATCCTAGAGTCCTGGTCAAATCAGGACTCTGTCTCAGAGTCCTGATCGAATCAGGACTCTATCCAAAGTCTATTTTCTCACTTCATTTTCACTGGTTTTCAAAAGCTTTGTTCAAATCTCACCATTTACTTATTAGAAAACAAAAAAATTTCAAAGTTTTAGTCGAATTAGGACTTCTCTTCAGAGCCCTAATCAGATCAGGACTTTGAACTAGACTTCAATTTTATCTTATTTTCAGCTATTTTTCAAGATCCTCTCATTTGTTTTCTCAGAAAATTTAAAATTCTGAGAGTCCTAGTTCAATTAGGACTCTGTCCTCAGAGTCCTAGTTGGATCGAAACTCTATTTGATTTCAATAATTGTCATTATTTTCACTATTTTTGCAAGTTCTTTCATCTATTTTTCAGAAAATACAAAAAAAAATCTAGAGTTTCAGTCCGATCAGGACTCTATCCCAGAGTCCCAATCCAGTTAGGAGTCTATTCAAAAATTTGTTTTACTTCCATTTTCATTCTTTTCTATCCGTTTTTCCAAAATTAGTCCATTTTGTAGAGTTCCAGTTGATTCAGAACTCTATTTCAGAGTTTCGATTGAGTTAGGACTCTAACCCTGACTGTATTTTCTGACTTATTTTACCAATTCTGACAAAATCTTTCAAAAACTCATTCATTTGGCTTTTAAAATCTAAAATCTCAAAGTTGTAATTGGTTAAGGACTCTGGTTCAGAGTTTTAGTTCGCTTAGAACTCCGTTTTCAATCCTTTAAATTCCATTTGTTGATTTTAACCCCTTTTTAAAGCTATTTTTAGTCTTTATTTCAAAATTTTCAGAACCCTGATGTGGTGCCCACTTAGTTGGCACCATATCTGAAAGAGTTTTGGCCTAGTCAGAACTCTGTGCCATTTCAAAATTTCCAATTTCAAAATCTACTTTTGAATATCTTTTGAAAAACCTCTCATTTTCAAGTTTTAAAATCGTTTTTGAAAATTCAAGTGGCGCCCACTCTGGGTGGCGCTACATTTGATAAGGTCCAGGTTAGATTAGGATTAGTCTGTGTCCTCGTTAGGTTAGAGGTTTAGAAGAGTCCAAAAGTGATTTCAAAATTCCATTTTGTTTTAGTTTTTAATTAGTGATTTTTAAAGTTTTAAAAATTAGGCTTTAAAAAACCCAATATGGGTCCACACTAGGTGGCGCCACATTTGGAGGCTTTCTAAGTCATTTAGAAGTCTAATTAGGAGTCTTAGGTTAGTTAGGAGCTTAATTAAAAAAGTCAAAAGGTCAAACCCAATTAAGAAAAATCGCCCCCACCCCCCCTTAGAATTCCATTTTTTTTAAAAACTCTTTAGAAAACCTAAAAAAAACATTTCTATATAAAGAAGCCCATAGGGGGGTCGACCCCCTATTCTTTCCCTTTTGAGTTCTTGGAGCTTCTCTCTCCTATCTCCAACACTTTTTCTTCTCCATTGCAGCTTCAACCTTAAGGTATAGTATATTTTAGGGTTTTAATGCAATTTTCGAATTGAAATAATGTCAAAAATATCCTTTTCTGATTTCAATGTAATTTTAGGGTGATAATAAGTGCAAGTACCAATTTGTATGAATTTTGGATATCATTTGATGCTTGGATGAGTTAAATTGCAAGACAGGGTACCCGCAGGATCCCAGAACACTGCCAAAATCATGATTTTTGTGATATTTTTAATTTTTTTTGTATAATCTCATATTTTTAGGGTTTGTTCATGTTCATAATCATGCTAGGAAGCCTTATGTTTGATTTAGTTGTTATTTGATCTTTTTTAAACCCTAAACCTTAAATTTTTACCAAAATATTTTCTAAAAAACCTGATTTCAAGACCATAGTCTTGCTATCAAGGGTAATTTGGTCATTTGACCTTAATTTCAAAATCCCTAACTTTGATTTTCTTGTTTTCAAAAATATCATATCATTTTATGTTTGATTTATTCTCATTTGAATTTCAAAATTTGTACTTTATAAAATATCTTCCTGAAAACCCTGATTACAAGGCCATAATCTTGCTATTACGAGCATTTTGGTCATTTTGACCCCAATTTAGAATTTCTAAAGTTCATTTTTATATTTCCAATTCAATTTCATCATTTATGTTTATATCAGAGAAGTACAAATCGAGTTTACATTTGGATGACATCTGATAATTTCTAATATTTTTGGATAAATCTAGATAAACCTACATTTTCGTGCTGACATATTTTCTAGTTTTGCAGGATTACTCAAGTGGAGGACTTAGCTTTTCATTTTATTTCTCTCTTATTCAATTTAATGTAATATCAAAGTTGTAATATTTGAAATAAGATTTACATTTTTTGCTTAGAATAGGGAGCATTGCATGTAGTTTAATTCTGCAAATTTCAATATATGATGTATGATTCATGTGCATTTATTTCAAATCCACTATGGTTGACATGAATGGCACATGCACAAGCTCTTAGGGAGTTGGCAAACTCGGTGGAATTTGTATTCATGGCCATAGTTAGAATACGAATGAGACTCAGATTTATGATCTTCGTATTAGCCACATTCAACCTACACTCTTAGGCTAACTTTAAAATGCACTGCATTTCTCAAAAATACAAAAGGATTTTCTCAATTCTTCAAAATAATGTCTTTCAAATCCATATTCATTCATTCCATTCAATTTGCAAATTCTAATTCCCATTCAGAGAAATCGATTTTCTCAAAATTTCCTAAGTCTTTCTCAGGATTTGTTTTTCTCAAAACTCTGAGCTTTCAAATGGTATTTCAAAGTAAGTTCAAATAATGATTTTTCAAGTCATAATATCTTCAATTTCAAAGTCTGAATTCAGAGAAATCAAGTTTTTCCCAAAGTTATTTGAAATTCCTCAGAAATCGATTTTCACAAAACACTTGTATTTCTTCAGAAATCGATTTTCTTTTCTTCAAAAACTCTCTCCCAATCATGATTCATGATTTTCAAAGTGTTATATTTTACAAGAATTCTCTAAGTATTCCAATTATTCTGAAGCAAACATCATGTTTTCAAACCTACATTTTCAGAAATTCTTAGCACATGCCTGATTCTTTGTGCATTTAGGAAATAGAACATGATTTAGACAAGTTGAGCAAAGCTAAGCACACTTTTGATCCTTGGTTCGATTACCCCTGGTAAAGGTGCCAGGAATGGTTGAACCTCGTACCGACAGGCGAGTCCTATTCCTCAGAATTATCCTGCATTTTAAAAAAGGAAGCGAGTTATTTTCAAAATCTTTTTCAAAGGTTAGTTTGACTTGCAAAAGTAAAATTTTGCGATAATAAAAGGTTTGGCGACCGTGATGGGACCTGTCTTCGCCTGATCAATTGTATGCTTGACTTAGATCAAATTATCAAAATCATGGTCCATAGAATGTCAGCTTTGACTTTCTGTTATCATGTGAACCTAGGAGCCTAGACTTGAACCCAACTGACATGGATGCATGTAGACTAGGCATGGTTTGGTAGGACCATATTGAGGAAGAAATTTTCATGCTCACATAGACTTAGATCTAATATAAGCCTCCTCAATCTAGGATTTGCATGAAAATAATGTTTGCTTCTTCAAAATTTTTAAAATTCTATCTCTTTAGGTTTTAGAGCCCTCTATTTTCTTGCATATGATCATGTTTTCAAAAACCATCCCACCTATTTCTACCCGGTCTTTACGTTGCTGGGCTTTCTTCCGAAACCATAGTTCGGGACAAAGTTTCACAACTGGGCCACTTATTTGGGCTAATGCCCCCCTGCCACGTACCAAGGGCCATAGTCCAAAGTATATCGGGAGGCGCTCAAGGATGTTGGAAAACACAAGCCTAGAACAAGAGAAATTGATCTTATGCCACATACATCAGGCTTCGGCTCAGGTATATCGGTATAACATGATTGGACACAGATGATCTGAGCCTAGAGTCAGGATTAGGGTACTACAACTATTTCAAAATTGATGCATTTAGAGCCAGCTTCTTAGGGAATGTTGTATGTGCATAATTGTTTGTGCAGGATG
This sequence comes from Nuphar pumila, assembly GCF_984573655.1. Lineage (NCBI taxonomy): Eukaryota > Viridiplantae > Streptophyta > Magnoliopsida > Nymphaeales > Nymphaeaceae > Nuphar > Nuphar pumila. The sequence goes on from NC_143259.1 coordinate 89,447,426, forward strand.
TGATTGAATGTATTGTACTTATTTTCTCTTTATTTTTTTATATTTTCTCCAAGTTTTTCCAAAATATTGGACGATTTTTCAAATACCTCATTTTTCCAATTTATGAAGCATTTCCTTGTATTTTCTCAGAACCTTTGATGATTTTCCAAATTCTCCTCTATTTCCCTCAAAACTCCAGGTGATTTCCATCCTTTCTTCCTTCTAGATCTTGAACTTCCTGCTTCATTTTTATCCTGCCTGCATTTTTTTCAAAATCCTTGTATTTTCCCAAATCTTATTCTAGTTTTCCATATTTTTCAGTCTGATAGCATCCGATCAACTTGATTCGATCTTTTCTGAGGGTCACATCTCCTACGAGGTGCGACATGGTATTCCTGAATATCGAACTCTCAACACCGGATCCTTCATTTCCCAATGGTATTATTCATGGCTCAAGAACTTCTCTCGTATGTTTTTGGACCATCTGAGCGATTGTGGGTAAGAACTGGCATCCACAATGGGAAAGCAGACAGTCAACAACAATTTGATCCATGCACTAGCAAAGCAGTGGAATCCACACACTTGTACTTTTTGGTTTCCATGGGGAGAAATGACTTTGTTGATGGATGAGTTTTCAGAAATTATGGGATTGCCCAAGCCAGCCAATCGTCCAGGAGATCCATTGGAGAAACAATTCTTAATCAATGTCAAGGGTCTGGATCCCCGAGACGCTTTAGCTCGCATGACAGGACGCAAGTCTTGGCCATTAGTCAAGGAGAATGGAAATGAATATGTGAACCTGCTCGAAATCTATAGGCAGTATGGGGCATTTGTAGAAGTCAGTTTCTTATCCTGAATAGCTCAGGAGAGAATCCAGCATGCGATGGTCCTATGCACTGTGGGATTGGCTCTTTTTCCAGACGAACAAAATTACATGGATATTAGGATAGTTCAACTCTTGCGAAGGTGGGGAAGTCGACAGACCAGCCGCCTCTCTATAGTCATGGCCACACTCGCTTTTCTGTACTGAGGGTTGACCCATTTCACACTTGGAGAATCCATTCTAGTCGAAGGGTGCACCTATGCATTGCAATCTTGGTTCCTTCGGCATGTGCCAACCAGAGCCAGTTCATTCAGATACAATGGCGAGAAGCTTCTTCCAGTTGCACGATATCGGTTCTTGATCGACAATCTCCAAGAAGAAGAGGTCGCGTGTGACTATTTTGATCGTTAGGAATCACCTCCTAGATATACTTATGCATACGACAAGCAGTTTAGGCTACTTGGCCCATTCTTTTGCACATATTACCATCTAGAGCATTGTGTCAGACAGTTTTCTTAGAGTCAAAAACATGTAGAAGCTCGTCTACTTTCAGGGATTATGCCAGAGTTTGATCTCGCATCATCATAGTGGTTCGGAGTATACCATTCTGTCAGATATAGTTAGGATTTTTTTGTCAATCTTACTCTTTTTCTGGGTCTTCGAGTGTCTAATGATTATCAAGAGTGGTGGAAAATTGTTTGTCCCCCTTCTCTTTGTCAAGTTTATTATTAAATCATGTTTTCTTCAATACAATTTTTTCTATTTTCATTCTATCATGGTTTGACGACTTCACCTAGGTAACAAGGCACATTTTTAGTTGTTTATTTTGCAAAGAATAACAACGCAATTGTCGTAACTCCAGCGACGACTCAGTCCCTAGTAATGGGACATATTTCAAATTGTCTACCAGATATCCAGCAAATGTTCCCTATTCAAAACGATTTTCAGCAGCTAACCCTCAATTTTCCCTTGCAAAGAGCACTTGCATCCTTACATGGTTCAGATAAGGTCTGACAAGAAAACCGCACCAGTTCAGCATATCAGTTACTCTTCAGCCTCAGAGAAAGAAATGGCCTCTCCACGATCTGCTGGAAACAAAAGCCAACAGGGCAACGATGACATTGACCCTCAGATGTATCTGTTGTTTCAGAAGATGATAAAGAAAATGTTGACTGAAGAAACAGGGACCAGTTCAGGAAATATTCGTAATAAGAAGAAGGACAGGGGCCGAACAGTGAAAAAGAATGTGAAAATTTCAAAGAGGCAGAATCATCGTGAGGAAACTTTCGATGAAGCAGAGTCAGCGGGTGGCACCGATGAGGAATATGAAATACAACAGGAACTTAGAAAATTGACTCAAGGACAGGGGTCAACTTACAGATCCAGGAATCAATCTGTCGATGATCCTACTCAACCTCAACTCAGAGACGTGGTTAAGATGGTCAAGGACCTCCAAGTTCGTGACAAGGGCAAAAAAGTCTTTACAAGTGAAGATTTCTATGACAGATTGGATAGGGATGACAATATTGATAACCTCCCTAGAAAATTTATCAAATTTGATGGTTTGGGTGATCCAAAAGCACATCTCGCTCTTTTCTTCATAGAATGTTCCAGGTTTAGGAGGAACAATCGAGCCTTATTTCTTTGTTTCCCTCACAGTCTGGAGGGTATTGCCTCAAAGTGGTACTCAGAGTATATTAACCCCATAGAACTAAAAGAGTTTGACAAAGTGGTCAATTTGTTCATCGAGCACTTCTTATTCAATGCTGAGGCACTCCAGACTCTCAGCCACCTCTGCAGTCTGAAATAGAAAGAAAATGAGAAAGCCAGAGATTTTATTCACAGGTGGAGGTCAGCTTGTAATAAAATGCGAGACCCAATATCAGAAGGACATTCATTGTCCTTGATTTTGAGCAACTTTTCACAACCCCTAAGGGGATTGATTTTCACCTCGCCATCAAAAACTTTTATTAAGCTAACAGAACGAGTCGAATGGCTCGAGTTGAGTATGGAAAACGAATCCTACGAGGGTTTCACCTTCACTAAGGGAATCAGTCAGCAGGAATCCAAGAAAAAACCCATTTCACCTACTCTGTCAACGACGCTAAAAACCATCATAAGGGGAATGCAAAAGACCACAATTATGGATCAGGGGGTCAAAATCCCAACAAAAATGATAAAAAAGACAAATCAATTTCCCAGTATGGAAGACAACCACAACAGACTCTTGAATAGGAATCGAGACCTTAAGAAAAGCCGAAGCGTGAAGAGTGGTGTTATAATTGCAAGTTTACTCCCTAGACCAGTCCCTCGAAATGGTGTTAGAATATATGCTCGATAGTGACATAATTAAACTTTCAAGGGTAGTTGATCCACCAGTGGTTATGGGTAAAATGAAAGACAGATTTTGTAAGTTCCATCGAATAGTGGGACATGATACTGAGAACTGTTTTGTTCTAAAAAACATCATACAAGATTATATTGATAAAAATCTGCTGGTAGAAGGTGCTGAAGATGAGAAAATGAGAATATTAAATCAACCATTCCTTTAACACTCAACCGTAGTGATATCTGATCACTCATTTCAGCCACAAGATCACATCCAGCCATGCCCTAGCAGTGATATTGATATTCAACATAAGGTGTTAGTATTACATAAGGCTCAGTCCAATACTTAGAAGATGGATCTCGTTTCAGCTTTCAGCAAGCTGAAAGTCTCAAAAGAGCCTGCTGAGATATCTCTTGAGGTGGCCAAAAGAATGTCATGGTTCCCCAAAAGCTTTATTAAATCGGTATCTGAAAAGGGCAAAGCATCAGAGGAGAAGGTCGATACAATGCAAAGACCGATTACTGCCCTCTCAAATATCCTGATCTTTGAATTGGCGCGTGCTTCTCCCAAGGATCAAAAAGCCCTGAATGATTTACTGTGAAAAATCAAGGTTAAACCAGACACCACTCCTGAAGACATGGCCCAGATCGTTAATCAGGCCATGACCAATGCTCCCATAACATTCTTCGATGAAGATCTACCCAAGCCCCATGCATTTCAGAACAATGCTCTGTACATTGTGGTTGGAACCAAGAGGATGATTGTACCCCATGTGCTCGTAGATGGAGGCAGTAGCCTCAACATTTGCCCCGAAATGACTGTCAAGGCTTTGGGTATAAAAGAAGAAGAATACGCACCAGATCCGATCACCATTTACGATTTAATAATCATGGACAAACAACAAAGGGCAAGATTTTCCTGGAAATATTTATCAACTACTTTGTTTACACAGTGCTTTTCCACGTTGTCAATGTGCCACCAACGTATAATTTTCTATTGGGGCAAACATGGATTCACAATGCCAATGCAGTGCCATCCACCCTACATTAGTGCATTAAGTGGTCTAAGGGCGACATGATTACTATTGTCTTGGGGGAAGACCCAAAAGAAAGGCTGCCTCAGCCTATGATTCCCCGACAGACCTATACTGTTGATATTCCTAGCATCAGGGAGAGTGAAGAGGTTATTCTCAGTGAAAGCCTCGAGATGTTAAAGCTAGAAGCAACACCAGAGATGAAGCATACTGCAACAATGGTCTGATGGCGAGGACCACATTTCTTTAAAATTGGAGGTTGTCTTGATTACAACACTTTTAGAGATCATCCTCTATTCCTAGAATTCATAAAAGTCAAGAAAGGATTTGATCTTCTATTAAAACATGACTATCAACCTTTCAAAGGCCTAGGCAAGAATGGAGGTGGCCGACTAGAGTCAGTAATCTCTGATCATCATCCGTACAGAGCAGGGTTGGGATTCATGGGCAACAGATCTCATAAGGATACTGTCTTCATCAAGGGGACCCATTAAGTGCATTTGTTATCATTCTTTTTCTACTTCAGTTCCTTGATTCTTGCATTTTGTAGGGACGATGTCCCATTTTATTTCAGTTCCTTATGTCATCATTTCAATCTTCAATAAAGTTATCAAATTTTCTTGTCTATTGGGATGCCATCTTTCCTTTCCTCCTCTGCAATTTGTCTTCGACATTCGTTGTCATTTATTATTTATGTTTTATGTGATTTGTTTCATAATAAGCCAATTTTATCTAAAAAAGCTTCTCCTTTTCAAATTTTCAGAATGTCTTCCCGATCAATAAGGAGATTAGTCATCAATCCATCAATCGTGTCAAAGTCGGCGAAGATCTATAAGGTTAAGGCAAGAACTGGGAACAATAAAGTCACAAAGTAGTCAGAAGAAGTTGTAGAATTTGATTCATCTCTTCAAGAATTGCCAGAGTTTGCAGCGATTCAGAAACAAGATGAGCCATCGACCCTAGTTCAGAATCCAACTGAAGACATCGATATTGGTTCAGAGGGTAGTCCAAAGATTCTTAAAATTGGCACTAGTCTAAGCGCATATGAGAAGGGAAGGCTCATCAATTTTCTCAAACAATACCAAGAAGTGTTCGCATGGACTTACAAGGATATGCCCGGTTTAGATCCTAAATTGGTGGAACATTGCCTCGTTCTGAAACCTGATGCAAAACCGATTAAGCAGAAGTTGAGAAAGATGGACCCTCGAATCGAGCAGCAAGTCAAGGAAGGACTTGAGGATTTGCTTAAAGCAAGATTCATTCGAGCAATAGATTATCCAGATTGGTTGGCAAATATCATAGCAGTTCCCAAGAAGAATGGCAAAGTTTGAATTTGTATTGACTTTCGTGATCTCAACAAAGCTACTCCAAAGGATGACTATCCACTCCCAAACATTGACCTCCTGATCGATAGCACAACGGGTCATGTCATGTTTTCCTTTATGGATGGATATTCCGAATATAATCAAATCAAATTGGCCGCTCGTGACCAATCCAAAACATCCTTCACCAAGCCATGGGGTACTTTCTGTTACAAGGTTATGCCATTTGAACTTAAGAATGCCAGAGCAACCTATCAGCGCGTGATGGCTGCCATCTTCCATGATCAAATGCACATGACCATGGATGCAACGTTGATGATATCCTGGTCAAATCCAAGGAAGAAGAAGATCATATTGATGCTCTCAATCAAGTCTTTAAGCGACTCGTTCTTTACAAACTTAGACTCAACCCTTAGAAATGTGTTTTCAGAGTTAAGTCAGGCAAATTGTTGGGCTTTTTGGTTAGCAAAAAAAGGATAGAAGTGGATCCTGCTAAGGCAAAGGCCATCATTGACATGTCACCTCCGACTACTCTGAAAGAATTGCTTAGCCTTTAGGGATGTATGCAATCAATTCAGCGACTCATATCCAATTTTGCCATGAGATGTGAGCCTTTCAATCATTTACTCAAAAAATGAGTGAAGTTTGAATGGGGGCCAGTGTCAACAATCATTTAAGCGTATCAAAAAGTATCTTCTCAACCCTCCTGTCTTAAAACCGCCAGAATTGGGGAAACCCCTTTTGCTATATATTTCTGTTAATCAAGTCGCTTGCGGTAAATTCTTAACACAATATGAAGAAGAAAGTCTGATAGAACATGCCATTTACTATGCGAGTAAGACTTTTATTGACTACGAGAAGAAATATTCTCAGATAGAAAAGACATGCCTAGCACTGGTTTGCATGTGTCAGAAGTTGAGACATTACTTGTTAGCATCAGAAGTCAAGATTCTCTCAAAACTTAATCCTCTCAAGTACATTCTTGAGCAACCGTTTCTCAGTGGACGGATCACCAAGTGGCAAGTTCTATTGATGCAGTATGACTTGAAATACATCTTTCAATAGTCGATCAAAGGCCAAGCTATCGCCGACCAGCTAGCCGATTTTCCTTTGTCAGAAGAAGTGAAAGTCGATGATGATTTCCCTGATGAGCGCATTCATAACGTTCGATAATCTCCGATTTGGAATCTATTCTTTGATGGGTCCAAAAACATGTCCGACATAGGAGTCAGAATCTTGTTGATCACGCTAGAGAAGGAGATGATCCCTTTCTCCTCAAACTTGATTTTCAATGCACTCATAATATGGCCGAGTATGAAGCTTTAATACAAGATCTGAGAATTCTGCAAGACTTCAATGTTAAGAGAGTGCACGCTTTCGATGATTCATTGCTCGTCGTCAGCCAAGTTAAAGCCGAATGACAAGTAAAAGACCAGAAGTTGCTTCCTTATCAAAAGATCGTTCTAGCCCTCATCGACAATTTCAATGAATTTCAATTTTTTCATATTAAAAGTGAGTTTAATCAAATAGCTGACGGTTTGGCCAGCCTAGACTCCATTACGTCTTTTAGAAGCAAAGAATCCTGCCATTCTTTTGAAATTGGCAGACTTGACCAACCTGCCTTCATTCTAGTAATGCAAGTCAACCAGGCGGAACAGAAGAAGAAGCCTTGGTATCAAGATATCAGAAATTTCATTGAAACTGATAAGCTTCCATCATAATTATTGAAGAAGGAATAGAAAGTAATTCAACACATGTCTGCTCATTATTTTATTCTTGCCAATGTTCTTTATCGTCGTGGGTTCAGTTCTGAGTATTCCAGAGGCCTAGAGGAAGAAGAAGCCAAGAAAATCATTCGAGAAGTGCACGAAGGCATTTGTGGTGGCCACATCAGTTACCAAACTCTTGTTAAGCAGATCATTCAGGCAAGATATTATTAGAAGACCATGCAACAAGACTGTTATCATTTTGTGAAGAAATGCATACAATTCCAGATGCATGCACCTTTTATTCATATGCCAACAACATATTTGCAATTTGTCGTCTCTCCATGGTCGTTCTCCATGTGGGCCTTCAATGTCGTAGGTCCCATCACCCCTTCTGCTTCGAATGGTCATAAATATTTTCTTGCCACAATAGAATACTTTACTAAATGGGTGGAAGTTGTCACTCTACGCACGGTAGAAGGCTGACATGTGGTCTCATTTATTCACAGAAATATTCTTTATCATTTCAGCATACCGCATGACATTGTTTCAGATAATGGTACTCATTTCAAGAATGAGAAAATGAAGACCTTTTGTTTGAAATTCAAAATTCATCATCATTTTTCAGCTCCATACTATCCCCAAGGGAATGGTCAGGCGGAAGCTATAAAGAAAATTTTGATTCGCATCTTGGAAAGAACCGTTGAAACGGGGCATGATTGGCACGAGAAACTCCATGATGCACTCTAGGCATATCGAACCACCATTCGGACTCCGACCAATGCAACTCCTTCAGAACTTGTTTATGGAACTGAGGTGGTATTGCCTCTTCATGTTCAGAAACCTGCCCTCAAATTTGCATCACTTCTAGAGCTACCATTCGATCAGTATCAAGAACAAAGATTTGTATAACTTGATCTACTCGATGAGAAAATGCTCAAAGCAGCAGAGCATGCTCATTCTTACCGTCAAAGGATAGCGAGGCAATATGTTAAGTTGGTCATCGAAAGAAGATTCTGAGTTAATGATTTGGTCCTCAGATCAACAGCTCATCTCAAGCACCGCCCACGCGACAAATGGTCACCAAACTGGGAAGGGCCCTATGTGGTCAAAGAGGCATTACCACGTAATTCATATCGTCTGATTAACATAGACGGGGTATAATTACCCGATCCTATCAATGCCCGGCATTTGAAGAAATTCTATACTTAGAAAACTTCTATTCTACCTTTTGTATCCTTCAATAAATTTCCTTCCAATAAATGAACAATTATTCTTTTACCAGAATATTTCTTTCCCCCAGACTACACTAGGGCATTTTTGTTATAAAATTCGTCTTTTATTCAAAATACCATGTATGCAGGCAGGATTAAACAAAATCTTTCATCATTCACTCGTTCGCATTCATTCGCATACATTCACGTTTATTCGCATGTGTTTGCATTTGCTTACATCCATTTTGCATTCGCATCAAATTTCATTCAAGATAAGAGACAAATCTAGAGATTGCGATCAACTGTTCGAGTCTCTATGGGGGTGAAGACTGAAAATCTTCCATCACAACTAAACGGGTAATCTTTTAAAACTTAGTGCTCGTGCTGACGATCTTTTAAAATCCGGTGCTCGTACTGATAATCTTTTAAAATCTGGTGCTCGTACTGGTAATCTTTTAAAATATGGTGCTTGTACTGGTAATCTTTTAAAATTCGGTGCTCGTACTGGTAATTTTTTAAAATCTGGTGCTCGTACTGGTAATATTTTAAAACCCAGTGCTCGTACTAGCGATTTTTCAAAAATCCAGTGCTCATACTGGTAATTCTTTAAAATTTGGTGCTCGTACTAGTAATCTTTTAAAATCTGGTGCTTGTATTGGTAATCTTTTAAAATCTAGTGCTCGTACTAGTGATCCCTTGAAATTCAGTGCTCGTACTGGTACTTTATCAAACTTCAGTCTTCATACTGGTCGCAATCCAAACCCTAGACTCGCATTGGGGTTCAGACTCAATGTTAATCTTCAGATCTGTGAACCAAACAATCTTTGTCAGACCCTTGGGTCACTTCAGTCTATCAATCATACCTTCAGATCATCTATTTTGTTAGTCAGACCTCCAGTCATCAATTTTTAGCAAACAAAACCTTTGGGTTAACAGATTCTATCGAAGTCAATCATATCTTTTCAACCTTCGGGTCGCATCTGACAATTATGGTCTTTCAAGATTCAACATTTGTATTGAATTCGTCTGCCAACTAGCTCAACATCAATTATCAGTCATTTCTCTTGCGAGGGACCCTTTTTCCAGGGAAAGTTCGAGGGAGCTCGTTCTTTTCGCATGTCTTTATTGTTCGTTTGTTGAACCCCTTTTTCTAGGGAGAGTTTAAAGGGACTCGTGCTTCACGAGCAGTTTGCAAAACAATCTTTATTGTCACACAAGGAACCCTTTTTCTAGGGAGAGTTTCGACAGAAGCTCGTTCTTCTTGTGACCCTAAATGTCTTTTGTTAGGCCACCCCGTCATCGAGGACCCTTTTTCCAGGGAGAGTGTGATGGACTCACTCCTCTATGATATCCTTTCCAACCTTTGTTAGTGGACCCCTTTCCATAAGAGAAGTCTAGAAATAGGGAGTTTTGACGAAACTTTAATTCTCTTCAAAAGTTTATTTTGCAAACACCTCCTCTTTAGGGAAGAGAGGAGTATCTTTTTGTTACCCGTTCAGGTAAGGGTCAAGCCTGAGTCTCTTCTTTGGGGAAAGGAGAGGAGAATCTAGCCACAAATGTATCGTTTAGACCTCAAGCAATTTCTTTCACCAAGGATTCCAAGAATATTTTGCCAATTTATCATGAAAAATAGTTGTTGATTCCAAAAACCTTTTATTACACAAAAGAATTACCTCAAGTTACCTTCAATATTACTTCCAAAAGAGCGAAGCTTTTGTGAAGAAGGATTCAAAATCCAAATTTTTTCTATTAACCAACCAAAGGGATGAAGAATAAATCCTTGATATGGCCAGCAAAGAAAATTCGATGTTGTCGCAAAGTCGTAAGTGATTGATATTGATCGCAGCTATGGCACATATTTAAAGACCATTCTTGTAAAAATGAGGCAGTGGAAATATCCTGAGCAATAAAAAGAATCCACTCAATTCCCATATATCCCCGATCATTTGAATATCCGAAGTTGCAATTAAATATCTGCAAAAGGAATCTCTCAATCATCGTCAAGTTGAAGGCTGGTGGATGAGTTAGACCCCCGGGGCCAAAAAAGATTTGGATCATCTCCAAGATGAAGGAGTTTGTGATGGATCCTTCTAGGGAAAGTTCAGATCACCGCCAAGTTGAAGGTGAATGCGATGAACCTCCCGAAAAACTCTAAAAGATATTTAATTTCTGCTATCATCAAGAGACCACCAACCAATGAGCCAATACCGTCAATGTAATCTCTTAAGCAAAGAAGGATCAGAACATCTCCGAGTTGAAGGAGTTTGTGACGTACCCTTCCAAAAAAAAGAAGAGAGAAAAGCCAAGACATCTACAAAATAAAGGATGATGAAATAAACTCCCCAGAAACCCAAAAGAGCTCCAATTCTGTAAAAAAAAAAAAGAGTGCAGAAAGACCATTATGAGAAAAGAATCTCAGGATATCAAACTGTTGAATCTACCAAGAATCTTCTTTAATTTTGTAAAATTCTTTTATCAATATTCTTTCACCAAATGTCTTCACAATGAGAATTCTTTCTTTTTCAGTTCATATCAAGAAAATTGATAGCTTCCTTAAGAGAAAGTCAATTACAAGCATTTTGAATTCGAATCTTGATTCTATGATGTTAAGTCCAGATAGAGGTAATACTTTAGGCAGAAAGAGAGAATATTTTTCATATATATGTGCTTATTTTCAAACATTTTTGAATTAACTACAATTTTTATCTTATTGGCAATCTTTTCAAGTTATTCTGAGAGGAAGTAAGAGTTTGATATCTGTTTTGATATATCCTGGCGTTGTTTTATATCCCTTTTTAGGATCGGATAACGGGAGTTGTCCAAGATCCTTCCGTTCTTATTTTAATCTGAGTGCCTGGGCTCTCAGATTCGCAAACTTCCATGTACTCTCCACTGTCCCACCGTAGACAGTTCCCATTCAGGGTAAGGGTTAAACCTGAATTATTTCTGCAAAAGGTCATCTGTTTTAAAAGCCATTCGGTCTCAGCAATGAGATGCCCAAGATCAATCCCCTTTCAAGCTTTAGGGAACCTCCTTTCTTCCTTTTGCAAACCCCTCTCGGATTTATTATGCAAAATTCGAAGGTCCCACTATGGCTTCTTCATTTGAGGATTTCGTTTATCGTCCCCCTCAGGTTAAGTGTTAAGCCTGAATCTTGTTCTTCCATGAGGTATTTTTCGTCCCATCTTGGATAAGGGCTAAGTCTGAGCCTCATTACAATGAGACAAATCTTCTTCTTTATTCTCCATTCTATATCTGTCATTACCGTCATAGCCAACTCTTTCATACCCGGTCAGATTCCTCTAACTGGGGCATTTTTATAGTCCAAATTTGGTGTGTTTTTCTTTGCCACTAAGCTCGGCCTTCAACCGGCTTAGTAGCAAAAGGGGGCATCTGTAAACACCCCAAATTTTCACCCTCATTCAGTGTTTGCATTTCATGTGTCATTGTATATCACGGCATGCATTTGACATGTCATTTCATTGCATTACATAGCCTTGCATGTCATTGCATCTCATCATCGAGATCCAGAATTCTTATTTTCAAAATATTGAATCTAGATTCGAGTTTTTAAAACTTTTCTTTCGAAATCAATTTTAAAACCTGGGTTTTAAATCGACATTCTTGCCATCTTCCGACCCCCAGGATCTTATATTTCAAAGTGTTTTTCTCAGAAAACAATTTGAATTCATTTTAAACTCAATTTCTATCTATTTTAATTCTCAGATGAGATACATTTAGGTGGTGTCACTTCTGGATCCCTTTATTTATAAAAAATCTCAAAAATTTTAGAGTCCTAGTCGGATCAGGACTCTGTATTTTCATCTTTTTGAATCTTTTCAAAACTTCATTTTGATTTTAACCCAGATGTAGTCATATCCCTTACCCATTCTTGTCATTTTTGGCCAAAATCTTAGAATCCCAGTTCGATTAGGACTCTTTTTCCAGAGTCCTAGTGAGATCAAGACTATTTTTTTAGAGTCCTAGTCGGATCAGAACTCTACCTTTTACTACCCTTTTTACCTATTTTTGAGAAAACTTATCAAAATTCTTTGTTTTTGGCCAAAATTCTAGAGTCCCAGTCGAATTAGGAATCTTTCTCAGAGTCCTAATCGAACTAGGACTCTATTATGATTTCATTCTTTATACATGTTCTTCACTTGTTTTCAAAACCTTCTCATCTGATTTTCAAAATCTTTCATTTTAGCAAAAATTCTAGAGTTCTAACCCGATCAGGACTCTTTTTCCAGAGTTTCAGTCGGATTAGAACACTATTCTTCATCGCTATTCTGCCTGTTTTAAACCAAATATTTCAAAATCTTTCAAAGAAAAGTAAAAAACTCAGAGTTTTAGTCAAACCAGGACACTGTCCAAAGAGTCCCAGATGGATCAGGACTCTGACCCTAATTTCAATTTTGAGAGAATTTTTCAAAAATCCTTCTATTTATCTCTTCAGGAATCAAAATGGTTGTATCTTTATCAAGGAGTTTCAAAATTCTGGGATTTTATCCCATAGTTCTGATCGAATCAGGACTCTATCCAAAGTCTATTTTCTCACTTCATTTTCACTGGTTTTCAAAAGCTTTGTTCAAATCTCACCATTTACTTCTTAGAAAACCAAAAATTTTCAAAGTTTTAGTCGAATTAGGACTCCTCTTCAGAGCCCTAATCAAATCAGGACTCTGAACTAGACTTCAATTTTATCTTATTTTCAGCTTTTTTTCAAGATCCTCTCATTTGTTTTCTCAGAAAATCCAAAATTCTGAGAGTCCTAGTTCAATTAAGACTCTGTCTTCAGAGTCCTAGTTGGATCAGAACTCTGTTTGATTTCAATAATTGTCATTATTTTCACTATTTTTGCAAGTTCTTTCATCTATTTTTCAGAAAATACAAAAAAAAAATCTGGAGTTTCAGTCCGATCAGGACTCTATCCCAGAGTCCTAATCCAGTTAGGAGTCTATTCAAAAATTTGTTTTACTTCCATTTTCATTCTTTTCCATCCATTTTTCCAAAATTAGTCCATTTTGTAGAGTCCCAATTGATTCAAAACTCTATTTCAGAGTTTCGATTGAGTGGGGACTCTAACCCTGACTGCATTTTTTGACTTATTTTACCAGTTCTGACAAAATCTTTCAAAAACTTCTTCATTTGGCTTTTAAAATCTAAAATCTCAGAGTTTTAATTGGTTTAGGACTCTGGTCTAGAGTTTTAGTTCGCTTAGAACTCCATTTTCAATCCTTTGAATCCCATTTGTTGATTTTAACCCCTTTTTAAAGCTATTTTCAGTCTTTATTTCAAAATTTTCAGAACCCTGATGTGGGGCCACTTAGTTGGCACCATGTCTGAAGGAGTTTTGGCCTAGTCAGAACCCTGTGCTATTTTTAAATTTTCAATCTCAAAATCTACTTTTGAATATCTTTTGAAAAACCTCTCATTTTCAAGTTTTAAAATCATTTTTGAAAATTCAAGTGGGGCCCACTCTGGGTGGCGCCACGTTTGATAAGTTCTGGGTTAGATTAGGGTTAGTTTGTGTCCTAGTTACGTTAAAGGTTTAGAAGAGTCCAAAAGTGATTTCAAAATTCTATTTTGTTTTAGTTTTTAATTAGTGGTTTTCGAAGTTTTAAAAATTAGGCTTTAAAAAACCCAATGTGGGCCCACACTAGGTGGCACCACATTTGGAGGCTTTCTAACTCATTTAGAAGTCTAATTAGGAGTCTTAGGTTAGTTAGGAGCTTAATTAGGAAAGTCAAAAGGTCAAACCCAATTAATAAAAATCGCCCCCCCCCCCTTAGAAGTCCATTTTTTTAAAAACTCTTTAGAAAACCTAAAAAAAAATCTATATAAAGAAGCCCATAGGAAGGTCGACCCCTATTCTTCCCCTTTTGAGTTCTTGGAGCTTTTCTCTCCTCTCTCCAACACTTCTTCTTCTCCATTGCAGCTGCAACCTTAGGGTAAAGTTTCATCAACTTTTTTATGCTTTGTTTAATATTTTTCCATGTTTTAACATGGATTTCTCCATTGACGCCCTCTTTTTCATGGTTTTAACCATGGTTTCTCGTCCAAGAACCTCAAGTTTGATCCAAGAAGATGATCTAACCCTATTCCATGCTGTTTTTTGAGATTCTAATCCATTAGAATCGTTCATATTACTGTTTTTTATGTTCTTAATCACTAAAACATGAGATTTATTCGTTAAATGGATTAAATCCATGTTTTCAAAGGTAAAAGTAATTTCAACCATGGATTTCCTGTTTCTTTTTATTTTTTTATCATATTATGTTCATTGCATATGTTTCAACATTAAAACAGTTTTTCCATTTAGGTATTTTTTTTTTATCATTTTCCATTATTAAATCATGTTTGTTCTAGTGTTTCTTAGATTTCCATGTGTTTTAATTCTTTCCAGATGTTAAAATCGCTATCAAAAAATTCATAGGTAACTTGCAAGTGCATTATTTATGTCATCCGAAGTTCGATTTGCGATCCGTAAAGTGCAGTAGATTCATGTTAATGCTTATTATTTACTGTGATTTTCCTGTAGTTTTATGTTACTGTTCATTATTTTCCCTTTGTTAGAAAGTCAGACCCATGCTTTAAAACTCGTTATGATTTATTAAAACCCTAGTTCAAATTGGAGCGATCATAGATCCTTAACCATAGATCCAATTCATAATTTGTAAAAAAGAAAGTTCATTATTTATTTGTCTATTATTCACTGCTGAAATCTCAAGAATTTTTTATGAAGTCTGTTATTTTTTCTTATATTTGCAACCGAAAGTGTCTGTTTTTATCAATTTTATATTCGTTAAATTCAAGTATAGATTGTCGGAATGATATCTCCCCAACCGGAGATGATTTTTCCAATCTGTAAAATGGAGATTCTTTGTTTTTTTATATATTATGGCTATGTAAAATTTTATGAAATTCCATGGTATATTGACCCCTGATTCGGGTCTGACACTGAAACTGGTACGTGCTTGCGGGTAAAAATAGTATATTTTAGTGTTTTAATGCAATTTTTGAATTGAAATAATGTCAAAAACATCTTTTTCTGAATTCAATATAATTTTAGGGTAATAATAAGTGCAGGTACCAATTTGTATGTATTTTGAATATCATTTGATGCTTGGATGAGTTAAATTGCATGACAGGGTACCCATAGGATCCCGGAACACTGCCAAAATCATGATTTTTGTGATATTTTTAATTTTTTTGTATAAGCTCATGTTTTTATGGTTTTTTCATGTTTAGAATAATGCTAGGATGCCTCATGTTCAATTTAGCTTTTATTTGATCTTTTTTAAACCCTAAACCCCAAGTTTTTACCAAAATATTTTCTAAAAACCCTGATTTCAAGGCCATAGTCTTGCTATCAAGGGTAATTTAGTCATTTGACCTCAATTTCGAAATCTCTAACTTTGATTTTCTTATTTTAAATCATATCATATCATTTTATGTTTGATTTATTCTCATTTGAATTTCAAAATTTGTACTTTATAAAATATCTTCCTGAAAACCCTGATTACAAGGCCATAATCTTGCTATTACGAGCATTTTGGTCATTTTGACCCCAATTTAGAATTTCTAAAGTTCATTTTTATATTTCCAATTCAATTTCATCATTTATGTTTATATCAGAGAAGTACAAATCGAGTTTACATTTGGATGACATCTGATAATTTCTAATATTTTTGGATAAATCTAGATAAACCTACATTTTCGTGCTAACATATTTTCTAGTTTTGCAGGATTACTCAAGTGGAGGACTTAGCTTTTCATTTTATTTCTCTCTTATTCAATTTAATGTAATATCAAAGTTGTAATATTTGAAATAAGATTTACATTTTCTGCTTAGAATAGGGAGCATTGCATGTAGTTTAATTCTGCAAATTTCAATATATGATGTATGATTCATGTGCATTTATTTCAAATCCACTATGGTTGACATGAATGGCACATGCACAAGCTCTTAGGGAGTTGGCAAACTCGGTGGAATTTGTATTCATGGCCATAGTTAGAATACGAATGAGACTCAGATTTATGATCTTCGTATTAGCCACATTCAACCTACACTCTTAGGCTAACTTTAAAATGCACTGCATTTCTCAAAAATACAAAAGAATTTTCTCAATTCTTCAAAACAATGTCTTTCAAATCCATATTCATTCATTCCATTCAATTTGCAAATTCTAATTCCCATTCAGAGAAATTGATTTTCTCAAAATTTCCTAAGTCTTTCTCAGGATTTGTTTTTCTCAAAACTCTGAGCTTTCAAATGGCATTTGAAAGCAAGTTCAAATAACAATTTTCCAAGTCATAATATCTTCAATTTCAAAGTTTGAATTCGGAGAAATCAAGTTTTTTCCAAAGTTATTTGAAATTCCTCAGAAATCAATTTTCACAAAACACTTGTATTTCTTCAGAAATCGATTTTCTTTTCTTCAAAAACTCTCTCCCAATCATGATTCACGATTTTCAAAGTGTTATATTTTACAAGAATTCTCTAAGTATTCCAGTTATTCTGAAGCAAACATCATGTTTTCAAACTTGCATTTTTCAGAAATTCATAGCACATGCCTGATTCTTTGTGCATTTAGGATGTAGAACACGATTTAGACAAGTTAAGCAAAGCTAAGCACACTTTTGATCCTTGGTTAGATTACCTCTGGTAAAGGCGCCAGGAACGATAGAACCTCGTACCGACAGGCGAGTCCCATTCCTCGGAATTATCTTGCATTTTAAAAACGGAGGCGAGTTATTTTCAAAATCTTTTTCAAAGGTCAGTTTGACTTGCAAAAGTAAAATTTTGCAATGATAACATTCATAAAGAGGTTGTTCACCTCGATCAGTCTATCGAGTCATCTCAAGACATGTGTCCTTCTGACTTGCCTCCATTTGAGCCTGAACACGAACCATAAACTTTTACACCTCTCCAACCTAACCAAACCTGTGACCTTTATTAGCATACTATCTCATCCAGTTCTGCATCTCTAAATATAAACCTTATCCTTAACCTAGGTCACCAGACTTCTCCAAAAACTCATTACATGGTCACCAGGTCCCAGGACGGAACCCTAAAGCCAATGTTGTTCTTTGGAACCAAATATCTTATTGCCCTCTTGAGCGAAATAAGCCAAGAAGATCGAAAACTCTATTCGTGTAACCAAACCTTGGTTGAACCTAAGTGGTGTCAAGCCATGGAAGAGGAAATTAAGGCTCTTTATCAAAACCAAACTTGGTCCCTAGTTCCTCCTGATAAAGCCACAAACCATGTCAGATGAAAACAGGTCTATAAAATCCAAAGGCATGCAGATGAATCCATGGCCAGGTAACTAGTAGCCAAGGGTTACAGTCAATAGTAAGGGATTGACTACCATAAAACGTTTAATCCCGTGGTCAAATCCACATCAATAAGAATGGTTCTCTCTATTGCAGTGAGTTTGTGATGGTCGATTCACCAGTTGGATGTAAACACTTGTGTTTCTTCATGGTCTCTTGAAAGAAGAGGTGTACATGAGTCAACCTCCTAGGTTTGAAGATAAAACTCATCCTAATTTCGTATTTAGGCTTAATCGTGCCCTATATGGGTTAAAGCAAGCTCCTAGAATATGGTTTGAACGGTTGCATACCTATTTGGAAAAATTGGGATTCACTAAGTCGAAGGTTGATCCATCCTTATTTATTTTCCATGGTCATGGAGTACATATATTTGTTCTAATTTATGTTGATATTATCATTACAGGGAACTTGGTCGCAAATGCTGAAAATATTATTTAAAGTTTTGCGCATGAGTTTTCTATTAAAGATTTAGAGACTATATTATTTTCTTGGGATAAAAGTCATTCGTGAATCCTCAAGACTCAAGATCTATCAGAGAAAATATATTCTAGACCTCTTGGTTAAGACAAGTATGAAAGATTGTAAACATGTGGTAACTCTAGTTGCTATAAACATAACTCTATCTAAACAGAAAGGACAACTTCTAGAAGATGTCATACAATACAAAAGTATTGTTCGAGCCCTGCAATATGTCACATTTACTAGACCTGACATAGCATATTTAGTTAACAAGGTCTACCAATTTATGTATGAATGGGGCAAGACCACTAAACCCACATTAAATGGATTATACACTATTTGAAAGGCACAATCAATCTGGGTTAACAAATTAAAGTCGCTCTCTTTTCGTTTGTTTGCATTTTTAATGCTAATTGTGTCGAGTGACCAGTTAATCTTAAATCTATAAGTGGTTATCTGACCTATATGAGAACCAATCTATTGTCATGGATCTCAGCTAAACAACGTATTGTTGCCAAGTTCAGCACAAAACCAGAGCATAAAGCCATTGCAAGTGCAACATCTGAGGTAATCTGGCTCAAACAACTATTGTCAAAGTTGGACAACCTCTCTTGTGAAGTTTTCATTCTATGGTGTGACAATCTAACCTAGTGTTCCATGCACAAACTAAGCACATGCGGTAGGGCGTTGTACTGATGGTGGCAGGTGGTAGGAGAGAGAGAGAGCATAATGACTTAGCGGTATAAATTAAACCCCTAAAAGAGGAATAAAATCTTCCCTTTAGAGAGATACAGAGAGAGAAGGATAGAGCATCAGCCGCCAATGGTGGCCGGTGAACACAGAGAGGAGATAGAGAGGGAGAGAAGGAGAGACAGAGAGAAAGGGAGAGAGAATGTGTAAAGCTCAAAATTTCTAACTTGAAAAAATTTAAATTTTTTGTAATGGATCACTTTTCATAGTCAAATCAGTCACATAGTGGAAAATTGTTCGAAAGGTCTAAGTTAGCAACCTTGGGTGGGTTATAGAGAATTATACGACAACAAGGAATGAATCTCAATCTTATTGGACCCGGGTCCGATCTCATACACAAATTTTGAAATAGAGAAGTCATGACTTCAAAGTTAATTCATTCCAAACAGACTTCAAAACATAACTAAATTGAAAAAAATTTAAACATAACAAGTAACATCTCTAGACATCAAGCACATCCAGAAAATGAACACAGACAAAATGTGGTTTCGTGATTGGTCCACTCCACCTCATCATCACAAGTAACAACAGTCTACTCATCATCTGAAATGATAAGGTGTTAGACTATATCTTGTTTGGTAGGTATACACCAAATCACAATTAAATACATAACATTAAAACATGCATTCCAATTTATGATATCGCATCTCATTAATACAAATATCCATGAATCAAATAAGCAGAATAGATATGGAATGATCACAATATTCGCAACATTACAACATGTTATCACATCAATAATAGTTTCACACATAGCTTATATGAAACTTATGAAGATAGTGTAAATATGGAAAGTTCATACTATTCGAAAGCAATACAACATGCTATTACTATTTTATATCATCAACCATAATCTTGCACATAGCTTACATGAAGCTTAAGAATTCTAAGCAACATTATTCAGAAACATGCTCAAAATCATGCTTTAGTCATATGTTCATAATACAAATCAATATCTATCAAGGTGATCATAAAGCATTTGTTTAAATATCAATACCAAATCATGAAGTATATTAAACATAACCCAAAACATGCAATGTGATTCCAATGCCTACTCTTGCATTCAATATAACGTCGATGTCTACTCTTTCATTTATTAGCAAGACATATTTTTATTTCAAACAACTATGCAAATATAAAGTTTTTGTTTCAATATTCACTTGTCCTGCAGGTACCCACAAAGTCACTCATCATGGAATCAGCTGCGAAAATTTTATCGAGAAATTAACATCCCAAAATAATTATCACACGGGTGCTAACACCGTATCCCAAAATAAATATCAAGCGGGTGCTAACATTGTATCCCAAAATAACTATCAAACAGGTGTTAACAATGCATCCAAAATAACTATTAAACGGGTGCTAACATCACATCCCAAAATAATCTATCAAATGGGTGCTAACACTGCATCCCAAAATAACTATCAAATGGGTGCTAACACTGCATCTCAAAATAATTAACAAGACATCAGTCTGGTTTCTTAAACCACTAGCTCAAACATGAGCCATATACAATTTATGTATGCGAATAACATCATGTGGCATTTCAGTATCATATGCAAGCATATCATAAGATGCATTGATATCATAACATGGCTACATGCTACATTGCATTTTAACATGCATAAAATATAAGTATTCAGGTTTTCCAAAAGTTAACACATTTATATTTGAAAACCAATATAGGTACTTTGGGAAATCAATATAGTCAAATCTGGCATATACCATAAATAATACTCGAATCTTAAGTCATGATAATCTAGATTCTTCAGATGCATATCAAAGAAGATATACGTGTAACTGCAGTCAACGTAATCGAGGTCATGTAATTGCATAGTCAAAACATGTCAATTGCATATGCATTAAAAACCCGTTTCTGAACAACTTAAAGTTCGAGACATGCATAATTAATGTTTCATAAAATCTGTCATTTCGTATATGAAACATGCATAAACAATATGCCATAATATTCAGAATTCATGTATACGTACATTAAATTTGAAATATGCATAAAATCATTTAATGCATATGTATCAATATACATAATTTAATATTCAAGGATGCATATTTGATATGTCAAAACAGTTATATTTCAGATATACATAATCCAAAACATGCATATTTCATACTACAAAATATTAGAACTTCATGTATTCATATTTCATACGTATAACATATATATTTAACAATTCTATGAAATTTCAAATCAAGCATACTCATATTTTATATGAGTCACATACAATATTTTACATAGTTCAATTCATGCAATTTTACTAAAATATATATATACATCATACATATATATATTTATATTTTGTATATACATATTACATACAAAATATATATCTTAATATTATATAATTGCCATGCAATTAACGTAATTTCCTACCTCAAAATCCATGAAGTTTCGAAGGAAGCAAAAAATTTCAGAAGTACCAATGTGCGATGTGGATCACGCTCAGTGATGGGTCCAAACGTGGGCGAGTGCTTGCACATGCCTTAGTTTTTGTGTCACTAGTATGGAAAGAGGACAGACATGTGGTCATGGCCTTTGCCACCAACTTCTCCAAGTTTGTGACGTAGAGGCAGTGCACACACATTTATACGACTATGTGGGTCCGACGATGGAAATGGCAGAGGTCTGCACCACTGGTTAGTATGACAGTTAGTACAGAGGTGGCTGCCGACGTGAAGCGGTAGTGGCTGAGAAGGGCGACACTTAGCTGGGCCGAGCCACATGTTAGCGGGAATGGCGAAGCAGTGAGGATAGGCACTCATCATTGGCTGACGCGTGACTGGGCTGAGTACTATTCGGCTGGGCTGAGTGTTGAGGGTGGTCACCGGAGTGGAGACCTTCCAAGTGCTTTAGTTGTCAGAAAGGCAGCATATGCAGAAAACCAGAAGAAGCGGCTGAAAACAGAGAAGAAAAAGGAGACGTGTAAACACCCCAAATTTTCCAAGATTACTTTTTCTGACCCTGGATTCTGCCTCCTGAGTCACTCGTACTTCTCATGGTATTTTAGAATTTGTTTTTAGATTAGGCTCAAAAAATAAAGAGGCAAAATTTCTAGAAATTTTTATAAAAGTAGTTTTAGGTTAAATAAGAAAGGATTTTTGGAAAATTCTTGTAGCTAAGCCATTTTAAAAAAATTTAAAATCTAGTAGGGGCATTTTTAAAAAAAAATAACCACCCACTCCTTTATAAACTCACGTAGTAAAGGAGAGGGGGGTGGATCTTTCAAAAAAAGAAGAGCACGAGCTCCTCCTTTCGATCTCTCTTCCCCTCCTCTCTTCCTTTTCTTCTCTTTCCCCTTTCTCTCTTCTTATCCTTCTCTTTTCTTTTCTCATGGCTGAAGAGGATCAATCCGGCAGCGGTGCAAAGGAGGAAGTTTCCCTCTCTTCTCAATCTAATCAGATCCGAACCAGTAAGCATCTTCTTCATCTTCTCCTCTTCTCTTTTCTCCTTTTCATTTCATGCTTTAGGGATAGTTTGATTTGATTAAAAACAAAAATGAAAAAAAGAAGAAGAAAGAGAAAAGTGGTTAGATTAATCTTCTTCTGTAAGTAGCTTTAACATTTTCTTTTTTCCTCTCTCTGATTTTTATTTCAACATTCGACATTTGAGTGTTGTTTTTCTTTCCGTTTTTGCATTTCTTTAATTCTATGTGTTGTTTCTAGTCGGTGTTTTGGTTTGATTTGCATTTGCATTTGCATTTGCATTTTTGTTCATTGATTCTCATTTTTTTTCATCATTTTCTTTTATTTCTTCTTTGTTCATTGCATTTTGAACCTGTGCATCTCATGTGGATTTAGCATTTCATCATCATAGATCTAGATTCTTTTATTTCATTTGTGATTTCAGTGCATCACTTGCATTAGATCAATATTCAACAACACATTCACCTAAACACTCATGTTTTATTTCATCCTTTGTTTTGCAATTTTTATCCACTTTTTGAGACTGTATTTGTTATCATCTGTATTTCAGCATCTTCTTCATCAACATCAACAAATTTCATTTGCATCGATCTAATGTAGCATAACATCTGCAATTGAATCAGATTCAATAAAAAAACTACTGAGCATAAGCATTTCACGGATTTCTGATTTGTCGTGAAACACATTGACTTGCTGATTCAAAATCAGATTTCTGATTTGCCGTGAAACACATTGCTTTGCTTATTTGAAACCAGATTTCTGATTTGCCGTGAAACACATCGCTCTGCTAATTTGAAATCGGATCTCCTCTGATTTGTCGTGAAACACATTGTTCTGCTGATTTGAAATTAGATCTCCCCTGGTTTACCCTGAAGATGCTTTGTTCTGCTGTAAAATCGGGTTAGCATTTGTCGTGAGATCTGCTCCCATCTGATATGTTCACTGAATCTCACAACATCCGAATATCATGACATTTCATTCCCACGACACTTCACTCACTGCCTCATTTTCACTCACTGTATCATTTTGCATTGCACAACATCATTTCTTGTTTAATCGTTGCGTTTGATATCGTTTTCTCTTTCTCAATTTGTCATTCACGTTATTACTCATTTCATTTCATTTCATTTTTTTTACTAGTATCACATTTCCTATGCATTGTTTATCATCATCTGAGTATTCAACATGTCTTTTTTTATGAACAATATTTTGTATTTGTTATTCCTTTATGTATTCCTGTATATTTTGCATTCATCGACATTCTGTTATGATCATCCATTGCATGTTCCGTATCCCTCTGCTATTGTAATCTGCATTCTGCTACCATGATCTGCATAGTTCTAACCCAATTGCATAACTTCATATTTTGTTATTACCTATGTGTTTTACATTGCATATTTGTGTAATGTAAAACATCACATTTTTTAGCTAGCATATTTGTGTGTTTTGTATATCTGTATGTTTTGCATATTCTTTGCATTTCGTGCATTTTGCATTTAGTGATTTTCCTTTGTAAATTAGCATTTAACATCATGTTCTCCTTTTATCGTCTACATATTCATGTCATTACACTTTTAATTTCACGACATAATCTTTACTTTTCATCTAGTGCATGTTAATTTGCAACCATTTAGATTCCACATTTACTTTCTCACAACTTTTACTTTACATTTCTGCATCTCGTATCTCTATTGCTTTGTATCATCTTGTGTTTTGCAGGGAAGCGCAGAAGATACTTGTTTTTATTTTGGATTAGAGAATTTCAATGTTCAGTTTAAATTTGGGGTTGTAATAATTTCATTTAATGAGAAATTTTATTTTCTATTTAGATTAGAATGGATGAGCATGTAGTTGCATTTTAATTTTTCGTAATTGACTCTGGCATTTTATTTTTTTTATTCTCTTTAAAAAACAAGGCACTATGGTGAAACACGAATGGCACGCGAACCATTCTAATAAAAGGCAAATAACCCTAAGTAGACGATTCATATTTTTGGCCATAGTCAGAATCCGAACAATACTTAAAATTTTTATCATTTATTGAATACAATTTGACATACACTCTAGGTCAATTTTTTTTTAAAACATCATATTTTCTAAAATTAATTTCCATTTCTTCCTCTATCAAAATTTAAAATATAAATTAATTTGAGATATATTTGTGGCCATGTTATCATTGCAAAATTTGACTTTTGCAAGTCAAACTGACCTTTGAAAATAACTCGCCTCCATTTTAAAATGCAGGATAATTTTGAAGAATGGGACTCGCCTGTCGGTACGAGGTTCAACCGTTCCTGACGCCATAATCAGGGGTAATCAAACCAAGGATCAACCTTATGCTTTGCTTTGCTTAACTTGTCTAAATCGATGTTTTATTTCCTAAATACACAAAGAATCAGGCATGTGCTATGAACTTTGAAAAATGCAGATTTAAAATATGATGTTTGCTTCAAATATTGGAAAATACTTGGAAAATGGGACACTTTGAAAATCATGAATCATATTGAGAAAGTATTTTGAAGAAAAGGAAAATCATTTTTTGAGGAAATCTGTATGTTTTAAGAAAATCCAAACGACTCTGAGAAAGTTGATTTTTTTAGACTGAGTTGTGAAATTACTCAACAGTAATGGGCACGTGACCCTATAAAATCCTTTCATGATGCAGTCTAAACCTAAATGAATGAATGCAATTTGAGAAAATATTTTTTGAAGAATTTTGAGAAAACCATTGGAAAAAGGATTTTTTGTGCCTTATAGAATTTAGATGAAATAAATTCTTTACATATCCCTGGCTATGGTTACGAATATGTATTGAATACCTCTCATTTAATTCTAAAAAGAAAAAATACTTAGAAAAGTTTGGAAAATATGCTATGATTTCTGAAAATGCCTAAGAGTGTAGGCCATTTGTGGCTTAGAAAAAGATGATAAATTTGGGTTTTGTTCGTATATTGACTATGGGTACAAATATGAAACCCACCACACATTAACATTAATTAAAAAAATAAACTATATGCAATGCAACCATATTCTAAGCAAGAAATTAAATTCTTATTTCAAATTTACAATTTACATCAATAATAGATTGAAAAAAAAAATAAAATACAGTCTTGAAAGTTTCTGCAAAACTAGCAAACTTGTTAGTGAAGATATGTCAGCTTTTCGGGATTTATCTAATAATATTTGGAAATTGCTGGATTTATCTAGATATAAGCCTTTTTTTCATGTTTTTCTAAGATAAACATAATAAAAGATGATGAAAAATTGAATAAACAATAAAAAAATACTTTGAAATTTGGAATTTTAGGAAAAATGACCCAAATGCCCTTTAAAGCAAGACTATGGCCTTGAAATCAGGGTTTTCAGAAAAGATTTTTGTAAAACATTTAATTTGGAGATCAAACAGATTCAAATCAACACCAAATCGGGTGTGGAACACCCTATCATGATTATGAATATGATAAAACCCTAAAAAATTTAAACTTTTTATAAAAAAGTTGAAATATCATGAAAAAAACAAATTTTGCCCATGTTTCAGTTGAATCGAGACTCCGCGGGCATCCTGCTTTTGTGATTTAACTAAATAAACTGCCAAACAAATTCTAAAATCCATAAAAATTAACATGGATACTTCTAATAACCATAAAATTAAAATAGAATAAAAAAATATAAATTTTGACATTATTTTGATATGAAAATTTAATAAAAAAACATGAAATACACAATTTGCCTGCAGGCACAATTTTTTTCAGAAACTTCAAAAGGACATCTAAAACTAACTAATAATTTTTTTTTTGTATTTTTAAAATATGAAGGATGTAAAATAAAATAAAATTGAAAATTAGGGTTTTACACCCCTGCAGGGTGGGCCCCGCTTGAAGAAAGTTAAAAACTGATTTGAAAATCGAGTTTTTGAAATAAAGGGTTTTAAGAAAGAAAGTTTGAAAATAAAACTGAATTTTTAAATCAACCAGAGTTCTAAATGGATTAAAACTCTTTCAGATGTGGCGCCCACGGTGTGGGCCCCACACCAAGATTTTGGAAAAGTTGAAATAAAGACTGAAAAGGGTTTTAAAATGGAGTTGAGATCACCAGATGAGAATTAGAAGTTTTGAAAACAGAGTCCTAAACTAACTGAAACTCTGAATCAGAGTCCTAACATTTTGAAACTCTTAAATTTGGGTTTCTGAAAGACAAACGAAGAGATTTTGAAAGATTTTTTCACAGATTAGTAAAAATGAGCAAAATACGATACCAGGGTCAGAGTCCTAATCAATTAGGAATCTAGGATAGAGTCCCAAAATTTTGAAACTCTCAGAACCGAAACTGTTTTTGAAAAACAAGTAAAAAAAGGTAAAAGGAGGAAATCAGAGTAGAGTACTAGACTGATTGAAACTCTGGGGTAGAGTCCTAAAATTTTGAAACTCTACAATAAAGTCCTGAAATTTAAAATTTGATTGTTTGAAATATAAATAAAGAAGTTTTTAAAAGATTTTCTCAAAAAATGAAGTCAGGGTTAGAGTCCTAATCCAATTGAAACTCTGAAACAGAGTTCTGATCCGACTAAAATTCTAAAATTTTGACTTCTTTTGAAAGATTTTAAAAGATATTCATGAAAACAGGTAAAATTAGAGGTAAATTATAGAGTCCTAAACTGACTAAAAGTCTGGGACAGAGACCTAGTCTGACTGAAACTTCTAGAATTTTGACCAAAATGGAAGACTTTGACAGATTTTATTAAAAACAAGTGAAAATAGAGATCAAAGACAGAGTCCTACTCTGACTGAAACTCTGTGATAGAGTCCTAGTTTGACTGAAACTCTAAGTTTTTTGTCTTTTTGAAAGTCAGATGAGAAGGTTTTTGAAAACAAGTGAAAAACAAGAATAAAGGATGAAATCAGGATAAAGTTCTAATATGACTGAAACTCTGTGATAGAGTCCTAGTACGACTGAAACTCTGCGATAAAGTACCTGAAACTCTGAGATTTTGGCCAAAATAAAGGAAATGGACTAGGGATAAAACTTCTTCTAATTTAAAACCAAAATGGAATTTTAAAGAGGTCCAAAAATGTAAAAAGATAGAGTCCTTATCCAACTAGGACTCTAAATTTTAAGAAATTTGGATGAAAGAAGAGATCCAGAAGCGACACCACCTAGATGGGTCTCATCTGAGAATTGAGATCAGTTAAAATTGAGTTTAAAATGAATCTAGATCATTTTCTAAAGAAAATATTTGAAATATAAGATGCTAGAGGTTGACAAATGGTAGAATATCGATCTAAAACCCAGGTATTTGAAATTGATTTCGAAAGAAAGGTTTTAAGATCAAATCTGGATTTGAAGATTTTGGAAAACCAGAGTGCTGGATCTCGAAAATGACATGCAATGCCATGCAATGAAATGACATAAAATAAGATATAAAAGACAAACCCTGGATAAGGGATTTAAAGTCCCAAACCCCTGGCGGAGATAAAGATTTAAAGATTTCTGTTCGAATGCAAAAATTGTTGATTGCATATGAGCCAAAATAGAGATTGAATCTTGATTGCAAGATAAAATATTGGATTTTGATGCAAAAGTTGGGCTATGAATAGCCTTGGTTTAGCTGACAACCAACTGATCTTTTAAAGACTTCAGAGAGTGGGTCCCAGTGGCAGGAGGTAGGTGTTTGTGAATGATAGTGAAAATTTGGGGTGTTTACCAATGCCTCTCTTTGCTACTAAGCCAGTTGAAAGTCGAGCTTAGTGGCAAAGAAAAATACACCAAATTTGGGATATAAACTGTCCCAGTTAGGAAATCTGACTTGGTTTGAAAGGATTTGCTCTGGTGATGATGGTAGATATGACATGGAGAGTGAAGAAGAAAATTCACCTCCTCGAAATTATGCTCAAGCTTGACCTTTGACCTAAACAGGAAAAATAGAATGGAGAAAAAAATTCACCTCATCGGAATAAGGCTCGGGCTTAGCCCTTAACCTGGATGGGATGAAAAATACCTCATAAAAGACCGAGGTTTAGGCTTGACCCTTAACCTAAATGGAAAAAATAGAATGGAGAAGAAAATTCACCTCATTAGAATGAGGCTCAGGCTTAGCCCTTGACCTAAACGGGAAAATACCTCGTGAAAGAACGAGGTTTAGGCTTGACCCTTAACCTGAACGGGACGAAAAATAGAATCCTCAAATGAAGAAACCATGATGAAACCTTCAAATTTTGCACAATAAATTCGAGAGGGGTTTGCAAAAGGATAATAATGGGGGTCCCTAAAGCTTGAAAAGGGGTTGATCTTGGGCGTCTCATTGCTGAGACTGAATGGCTTTCAAAACAGATGACCTTTCGCAAAAACAATTTAGGTTTAACCCTTACCTTGAACGGGAACTGTCTATGGTGGAACAGTGGGGAACACAGGGAAGTGTGCGAATCTGAGAGCCCAAGTGCTCAGATCAAAACAAGAAAGGAAGGATCCTGAAAACTCGTGTTGTCAAGTCCTAAAGAGGGATAAAAACAATGCCAGGATATATCAAAATGGACATCAAGTTCTCACTTCATGTCAAGATAACTTAAAAATATTGTCAATAAGATAAAATTGTAGTTGATTCAAGATAATTGAAAATAAGCAGATTTGTTTGAAAGATATTCCCTCTTCTATTACCTCTAACTGGGTTAACTCCGTAGAATCCTGAATCAAAATCAAATTATTGTTGTTGGGTTTCTTCAAGGAAGCTATCAATTTTCTTGATATGAAAAGAAAGGAATTTGTTCTCAGTATCATGAAAGCAATTGATGAAGAGATATTGATAAAAGAATTTCACATGAATAAAGAAAATTCTTGGCAATTTTGGCAGTTTGATATCTGGGGTTTACCCATTATGATCTTTTTGCACTCTTTTAAGATATAAAGAATGAGCTTTTCTGAGATTTGGCGAGAATTTCATCACACCAGCCTTCAACCTGGCTATGTTCTGATTTTCCCTGGAAGGACACATCACAAACTCCTTCAACTTGGAGATGTTTTGAGTCTTCTTTGGTCTCAGGAATTATATTAAGGATGTTGTCTCTTTAATTGAAATCTCTTGATGATCTTTTACGCTCTTTTAAGACATGAAAAATAAGCTCTCTTGGGATTTGATGAGAATTTCATCACATTAGCCTTCAATTCTTATTTTCCCTAAAAGGACACGTCACATATCTCCTTCAACTTGGAGATGATTTTGAGTCCTCTTTAGTTCCAAGAATTGCATTGATTATATGGTCTCTTGGATCGAAAATCTTTTATGATAACAGTGATTAAATATCTTTTAGGGATTGGTGGGAGGTTCATTATATCAGTCTTTAACTTGATGATGATTTAAACTTTTTCTGGAAGGACACATTACATGCTCCTTCAACTTGGAGATGATCTGAGTCTTCTTTGGCCCCGGGGGTCTAGCTCATCTATTAATCTTCAACTTGATGATAGGTGAGAGATCCCTTTTGCAGATAATTAATTACAGCCTGATTGATTGAAGAGATATTGAAATTGAGTGAATTCTTTTATATTGCCCATGGTATTTTCACTGCCTTATTACCAGAAGAATGATATTTTAAAAATGTGCCATAGCTATGGTCAATATCAATTCATTTATGGCTTTTTAGAATCATCAAATTTTTCCTTTGCTAGTCATATTGAGGATTTTTTGTCATCCTTTTGGTTGACCAACAAACAAAACTTGAATTTTCTTCTTTCTTCGCAAAAGTCTTGTCCTTTTGGAAAGAATACTGAAGGTAATTTGAGGTAATTCTTTGTGCAATAAAAGTTTTGAGATCAACAACTATTTTTTATAGCAAATTGGCAAAATATTCTTGAAATCCTTGGTGAAAAAAATCGCTTGAGGTCTAAATGACACATCCGTGGCTAAATTCTCCTCTCCTTTCCCCAAAGGAGAGACTCAGGCTTGACCCTTACCTGAACAGGTAATAAAAAATACTCCTCTCTTCCCTGAAGAGGAGGTGTTTTCAAAATAAACTTTCGAAGAGAAATTAAGTTTTTGTCAAAACTCTCTAACTCTAGGCTTCTCTTATGGAAAGGTGACCGATTGGATAAGATCGATGAATTATCATAGAAGAGTGAGTCCATCATGCTCTCCCTAAAAAAGGGTCTTCGATGATAGGATGGCCTAACAAAAGACATTTGGGGGTCACAATGTGAATGAGCTTCTGTCGATGCTCTCCCTGGAAACAGGGTTCCTTGTGTAACAATAAAGATTATTTTACAAACAGTTCGCGAATACATGAGTCTCTTCAAACTCTCCCTAAAAAAGGGTTCATCGAATGAACAATAAAGACATGCGAAAGGAGCGAGCTCCCTCGAACTCTCCTTGGAAAAAGAGTCCCTCGCAAGAGAAATGGTTGATAATTGATTTGAGCCAATTGGCAGACGAGTTCGACACAAAGGTCGAATCTTGAACAACCATGATTGGCGGCTGCAACCCGAAGGTTGAAAAATAATGACTTTGATATAATTGATAACCCGAAGGTTTGCTTGATAAAAATTGGTAATTCAAAGGTTGATATGACAAAATTGATAAAATGGGCGACCTCGAGGTCTGATTGATAAAAATTAATTGACCCAAAGGTCTGAAAATGATTGATTTTGATAAAATTGGTGACCAGAGATCTGATTGATAGACTTGAGTGACCCAAAGGTCTAATAAAGGTTGATTGGCTCGCGGGTCTGAAAATTGGTGTTGAGCCTGAACCCTAATGCAAGATTAGTGTTTGGATTAAATTTTGGAAGAACGACTAGTACGATTTTGAAGTGCCAGCACAAACACTGAGTTTTGAAAGAGTACCAGCACGAACACTGGATTTTGGAGAAGTACCAGTATGAATACTGAATTTTGAAAAGGTAACAACATGAATACTGGATTTTGAAAAATTACCATTACGAACATTGGGTTTTGAAAAAGTACTAGTATGAACATTGAATTTTGAAAAAGTACCAACGCAAAGCTGGGTTTGGAAGGAAAGTTTGAGTCGAAACTTGAGTCTTCAAAAGAAAACTAGACAAATTAGATTTGAAAAAAAGATTCAAGTCGAAACTCGGATCTTCTAGACCAATTCTTGAATTTAAAATAAGGTTTGAGTAGAAAACTTGAATTTTCAAAGGAAAACTAGATAAATTGGATTTGTAAGAAAATTCGAGTCGGAACTCAGATCTTCTAGACCAATCTTAGAATTTAAAAGAAGGTTCGAGTAGAAACTCAAATTTTCAAAGAAAAACTAGATGAATTGGATTTGGAAGAAATTTCGAGTTAGAACTCGGATTTTCTAGGCCAATTCTTAAATTTGAAGGAAAGAAAATTAGATGAATTGGATTTGGAAGAAAACTTGAGTCGAAACTCGGATCTTCCAGACCAATTCTTGAACTTGAAGATTGGCTTGAAAGCTGAATTTTGAAAGTTCGATCAGTACGAAGACTAAATTTCGGGATAGTTCGACCAGTGCAAAACTAAATTGAGGTGGTTCAGCCAGTGAGAACTGGATTTAGAGAATAGGCTCAACCCAAAGGTTGATTTTGGCAAGATTGGCAAAAATGGTTTTGATAAAAGACTTGACCCGAAGGTTGAATTTTGGAAAAAGACTGGTGTTTTGAAAGCGCTTGATGATCGTGATGGAAGATTTTCGATCTTTACCCTCACGATGACTTGTGCAACTTGTCGGGCTCTCAGGATTTATCCCTTATCCTGAATGGGTAATAAAACTTGGTGCAAATGGATGCAAATAAATGCAAAATGCAAATGAATGTAAATAGATGCAAATGAATGGTGGAAGATTTTGTTTGATCCTGCCTGTATACAGGG
Organism: Nuphar pumila; assembly: GCF_984573655.1. NCBI lineage: Eukaryota > Viridiplantae > Streptophyta > Magnoliopsida > Nymphaeales > Nymphaeaceae > Nuphar > Nuphar pumila. Next base: position 89,479,659 of record NC_143259.1, read on the forward strand.
TGTTTGTAATAAAAGACAAGTTTTCATAACAAAAGATGCCCCAGTGTAGTCTGAGAGGAAGATGTTCAGATGAAAGAATAATTGATCATTATTGAAGAAAATTCATTGAAGAATACAAAAGATAGAATAGAAGTTCTAAGTATAGAATTTTTTCAGATGTCGGGCATTGATAGGATTGAGTAATTCTACCCCATCTGCATTAATCAGACAATATGAATTGTGTGGTAATGTTTCTTTGACCATGTAGGGACCTTCTCAGTTTGGTGACCATTTGCCACGTAGGCGGTGCTTGAGATGAGTCATTGATCTAAGGACCAAATCATTAACTCAAAATCTTCTTTCAATAGCTGACTTGGCATATTGCCTGGCTATTCTTTGACGATAAGACTGAGTGTGCTCTACCGCCTTGAGTCTTCTCTCATTGAGTAGATCAAGTTGTACCAGCCTCTGTTGCTGATACTGATCGTGTGGTAACTCTAGTAGAGATGCGAATTTGAGGACAAGTTTCTGAACATGAAGAGGTAGTACCACCTTGGTTTTGTAAATGAGCTCTAAAGGAGTTGCATTGGTTGAGGTTCAAATGGTAGTTTGATACACCCAAAGTGCATCATGGATTTTTTTATGCCAATCACGACCTGTCTCAATGGTCATTTCCAAGATGCGAATCAGGATTTTATTGATGGCATCTGTCTGGCCGTTCCCTTGAGGATAATAGGGAGCTAAAAAATGATGATGAACCCTGAACTTTGAACAAAAGGTCTTCATTCTCTCATTCTTGAAATGAGTGCCATTATCTGAAACAATGTAGTGTGGTATACCAAAATGACAAAGAATGTTCTTGTGAATGAATGAGACCACATGCCGACCTTCTAATGTACGTAAGGTAACAACTTCAACCCACTTGGTAAAATACTTTGTTGTGGCAAGAAAATACTTAGGGCCATTGAAAGCGGAGGAGTAATTGGGCCTATGACATCAAAAGCCCACATAGAGAATGGCCATGGAGATACAACTGATTGTAAATATGTGGCTGTAGCATGAATGAAAGGTGCGTGCATTTGGCATTAGACGCACTTCTTCACAAAATGATAGCAGTCTTATTGTATGGTTTTCCAATAGTACCCTACTCGAATGATCTGCTTAACAAGGGTTTGGTAACCGACATGGCCACTGCAAATGCCTTTGTGCACTTCTCGAACGACTTCCTTTGCTTCATCTTTGTCCAAGCATCAGAAATACTCGACACTAAACCCACGGTGATAAAGAACATCGACAAGAATAAAATATTGGGCAGACATACGCTGAATCACTCGCTGCTCTTTCTTTGACAACTCTGGTGGAAGCTCGCCAGTTTCAATAAAGTTTTTAATATCTTGGTACCAAGGCTTCTTCTTTTGCTCTGCATGGTTGATTTGCATGATTGGGATGAAGGTAGGTTGATCAAGTCTGCCAATTTCAAAAGAGCAACATGATTCACCATCTCTAAAAAACATAATGAAGCCTAGGTTGGCTAAGCTATCAACTATTTGATTGAATTCTCTTTTGATATGGAAAAGCTAAAATTTATCGAAGCTATCGATGAGAGCTAGAACAACCTTCTGATAAGGAAGTAGATTCTGATCTTTCACCTGCAATTCAGCTTTGACCTGGCTGATGACAAGCAGTGAGTCGCCAAAGGCATGCACTCTCTTGACGTTGAAGTCTTGCAGAATTCTCAGACCTTGTATTAAAGCTTCATACTTGCCCATGTTATGAGTGCATTGAAAATCGAGTTTGAGAGAAAAATGAATCATCTCCTTCTCAGGCATGATCAACAAGATTCTGATCTCTATGCCAGTCATATTCTTAGAGCCTTTGAAGAATAAACTCCAAACTGAAGGTTGTTGAATATTATGGATGTGCTTGTTAGGGAAATCATCCTCGACCTTCACATCTTTTGCCAAAGGAAAATCGGCTAGTTGGTCGACGATGGTCTGGCCTTTAATTGACTTTTGAGAGACATACTCTAAGTCATACTGCATCAACAGAACTTGCCACTTGGCAATCCATCCACTAAGAAATGGTTGTTCAAGAATATACTTGAGAGGGTTAAGCTTTGATAGGATCTTGACTTCTGATGCTAACAAATAATGTCTCAGTTTCTAATACATCCAGACCAGAGCTAGGCATGTCTTTTATATCTGAGAAGATTTCTTCTCATAATCAACGAAGGTCTTGCTCACATAGTAGATGACATGCTCTATCCAACTGCCTGCTTCATACTATGCCAAAAATCCACCACAAGCGGTTTGATTGACTGAGACATATAACAAAAGAGACCTTCCTAATTCTGGCGGCTTCAGAACAAGTGGATTGAGGAGATATTTTTTGATACGCTCAAATGACTGCTGACACTCTGGTCCCCATTCGAACTTCACTCTCTTTCTGAGTAGATGATTGAAAGGTTCACACCTCATGGCCAAATTAGATATGAATCGTTGGATTGACTACATACATTCCTGAAGACTACGCAACTCTTTAAGGTTGGTCAGAGGTGGCATATCGATGATAGCTTTTGCCTTAGCGGCATCTACTTTTATCCCCCTTTTGCTGACCATGAAACCAAGTAGCTTGCCTGACTCTACCCTGAAAACACATTTCTGAGGATTGAGTCTCAACTTGAATAAAATAAGTCTCTTGAAGATGTGACCAAGATCATCAATATAGTATTCTTCTTCCTTGAATTTGACTAGGATGTCATCGACATATGCATCCTTAATTTTATGCATCTGGTCATAGAAAATGACAGTCATTGCATACTGATAAGTTTCCCCAGCATTCTTAAGCCCAATTGGCATGACTGTGTAGCAAAAGGTGCCTCAAGGCATGGTGAAAGATGTCTTGGACTGGTCATAAGCGGCCAACTTGATCTTATTATATCCGAAATATCAATCCATAAAAGAGAACATGGCATGACCTGTCATGCTATCGATCAAGAGATCGATGTTGAGAAGTGGATAATCATCCTTTGAAGTAGCTTTATTGAGATCACGAAAGTTGATATAAATTTGAACTTTGCCGTTCTTCTTGGGAACTGCTACAATATTTGTTAGTCAGTCCGGATAATCTATGGCTTGAATGAATTCGACTTTTAGTAAATCCTCAGGTTCTTCCATGACTTGCTGCTAAATCCGAGGATCCATTTTCCTCAACTTCTGCTTAACTGGTTTGATATCTGGCTTCAGAATGAGGCGATGCTCAACCAATTTGGGATCTAAACCCGATATATCCTCGTAAGTCCATGCGAACACTTCTTGATATTGCTTAAAAAAATCGATGAGCCTTTTCTTCTCATCTGTGCTCAGACTGGTACCAATCTTGAGAATCTTTGGACTATCCTTTGAACCAATATTGATGTCTTCAGTTGGATCCTGAACTAGGAATGATGGCTGGTCTTGCTTCTGAATCATTGTCAATTATGGCAATTCTTGAAGAGATTAATCGAACTCTGCAGATTCTTCTGACTGTTTTGTTGTCTTACCATTCTCTTCTCTTGCCTTGACCCGATAGATCTTTGCAGACTTCAACATGATTGAAGGATTGATGACGAGTTTTCTTATTGATTTAGAAGACATTCTTGAATTATGAGAAAAGAATAGTATTTAGAGAAATTCGCCCATTATAAAACCGATTGCACAAAATAGAGGAGACAATAATGAATTTCAAAGACAAATCATAAAGAGAGAAGAGAAGGATGGCATCTAGACAAATGAGAAAAATTGATAACTTTATTGAAGACTTGAATGAAATGATAACAATAATAGAAATGAAATGAAATGTGACATCATCCCTACAGAATGCGAAAATCAAAGGAATAAAGTAAAAAAGAATGATGACAGATACTTTTAATGGGTCCCCTTGACGAAGACAGTATTCTTATGAGATTTCTGCCTGTGAATCCCAATCCTGCTCTATATGGATAATGGTCAGGGATCACTGGCTCTAGACGACCATCTCTGTTCTTGCCTAAGCCTTTGAAAGGCTGGTAGCCGTGCTTCAGCAAAAGATCAAATCCTTTCTTGGCTTTTATGAACTACGGGAATAAAGGATGATCTCTGAAACTGCTGTAGTCGAGACAACCTCCAATCTTGAAAAAATATGGTCCTTGTCATCGGACCATTGTTGCGGTATGTCTAGCTAGTTGTGCTTCTTCTAGTTTTAACATTTTGAGGCTTTTACTAAGAATGACCTCATCACTTTCTCTGATGCTAAGAATGTCAGCTGTGTAGGATGGTCGAGGAATCATTGGCTACAACAACCTCTCTTCTGAATCTTCACCCAAAATTATGGTGATCATGCCGCCTTTAGACCACTTTATACACTAATGAAGGGTGGATAGTACTGCATTTGTATTATGAATCCATGTTCATCCCAATAAAAGATTATATGTCGGTGACACATTGACGATGCGGAAGAGAATTGTATGGACAGAATAGTTGATGAAGATCTTAAGGAAAATCTTTTCCTTTACTGTCTGTCCATGGTTGTCGAAACCGTAGATGGTGATGGAATCAGGGAGGTATTCTTCCTCCTTCAATCCCAGGGCCTTAGCAGTCATCTCCGGACAAGTTAAGGCTACTGCCTTCATCAACAAGCATGTGAGTAACAATCATTCCCCTGGTCCGCACCATAGTATATTATGCATTATTGTGGAATACATGAGGCTTTGCAGATCCTCGTCTGAAAATGTGATAGGGGCATTGGTCATGGCCTGATTGACGATCTGAGCCATGTCTTTTGGAGTCGTGTCTGGTTTCACTTTGATTTTTTGAAGTCATCCAGGACTTGTTGGTGCTTAGAAGAGGCATGCGCAACTCAAGGATTGATATATTTGAAAAGACAGTGATTGGTTTCTGGACCGAATTGGTGTTTTCATTAACTATCCTGTTCTTATCTTGAGTAGTCTTGATGAAGCACTTAGGAAACCCTGAAATTCTTCTGGCAACTTCAGGGGATGCCTTGGTAGGCTCCCTTGAGACATTCAACTTACTGAAAGTTGAGACAAGATCCATCTTTTGGGCACTAGATTGGGCCCATTGTAACACCAAGACCTGGTGTTGAACGTAGAGATCATCATTAGGACACGGTTGAATATGGTCCTGAAGCTGGAATGGCTGCTCAAAAATTACTGTTGTTGAATGCTGAAGAAATGGCTTATTCAAAATTGCCATTTTTTCATCATCTCCACCCTCTACAAGAAGATTCTTATCAATATAATCCTGAATAATGTTTTTGAGAATGAAGCAGTTCTCAGTGTCATGTCCCACTGCCCGATGAAACTTGCAGAATCTAACCTTCATTTTCCCCATGACAACGAGTGGATCAGCCACCTTTGAGAGTTTGATCATCTCACTGGTAAGCATATATTCAAGTATGGTCTCGAGTGATTGATCTAGAGGGGTGAATTTCTGATTATAGGTCCACCTTTCATGCTTCACCTTTTGTTGTGGTTTTAGCTCTTGTTCAATGGCTGCCAGAGGCGGATTGTTATTCTATAGGAATGACTTTTCCATTTGCTCATTCTTGCTAGGATTTGGGCCTGCATAACTGAATACCTTTTTGCCACCCTTACGATGGTTCTTGTTGTCGCTTGATTCAGTGGAGTAAGTAAAATGAGTCTTCTTTTTTGACTCCTGCTGACTACTTTTGGCAAGGGTGATGCCCTCGTAGACCCTATTTTCCATTCCTAGCTCAAGCCATTCGGCTTGCTCCGTCAACTCAATAAAAGTTTATGATGGAGAGGTAGAAATAAGACTTCTCAAAGGCTGCAAGAAGTTGTTCAAGAAAATGTGGAGCGCATGCTCCTCCGAGATTGGATTCCTCATTTTATTGCAAGTATCCCTCCACCTACGGATGAAGTCCCAGGTCTTCTCGTTGTCCTTCTGTTTAAGATTATAGAGGTGACTCAAAGTCGACAGTGCCTCCGTGTTGAATAGGAATCGCTCAATGAAAAGGTTGACCACTTTATCGAATTCTTTCAACTCAATGGGATTAATATACTCTGAGTACCATTTAGTTGTCGTTCCCTTCAGACTATAAGGAAAGCAAAAGAATAAAGCTCGATTATCTCGCTTGAACTTGGCATATTCGGTAAAAACATGGCGAGATGTGCTTTAGGGTTGCCAGAACCATCGAACTTGATGAACTTCCTGGGGAGATTGTCAAGACTGTCATCCCCGTCTAAACCATCATAAAAGTCCTCACTCGTGAAGACCCTTGTACCCTTGTCACGGGTCTGAAGATCCTTGACCATTTTGACCACATCTTTGAGTTGTGGCTGAGCAGGGTCATCAACAGACAGATTCTTGGATTTGTTGGCCGACCCTTGCCCCTGAGTCGACTTTTGAAAGGCTTGCTGAGCCTCCCACTCTTCATTAGAGTCAGCCACTGATTCGAATTTGTTAGAAGTGTCCTCGTGTTGAACTCGTTTCTTTGAGATTTTCAGATGCTTCTTCATTGTTCGACCCTTAACCTTCTTCTTGCTGGGAATCTTGCTTGAACTAGCCTCTGCCTGCTCAGTCAACATCTTGTTCATCATCTTTTGGAATAACGAATACATCTGAGGATCAATGTCATCATTGGCTTGTTGACTTTGGTTTTGGGCAGATCGTGGAGTCGATATTTCTTGCTCGAATGCAAAAGAATAGCTGATTTGCTGGATGGTACGGTTTTTTTGTCGGACCTTGTCTGAACCATATAGAGTCATAAGTGATCTCTATAGAACAGGAGGAATTATCAGGTTCTGAAAAACAATTGGGGATAAAGATAAATAAAGGGAAGTATTTGTTAAGAATCAGGTTGACAATTTAAAGAATATCCCATTACCAGGGATTGGGTCGTCGCTGGAATCATGACAATAACTAAAATATGCCTTGTTACCTAGGCAAGTTCATCAAACCATGATAAAATGAGAATTGTTGAAGGAGATGATTTTATTAATAATAAACTTGACAAAGAGGGGGTAGACAAACAATCTGCCACCACTCGTGGTAGTCAGAAGACACTCGAGAACTACGAAAGACAGTGAGAGTAACAAAAGAATCCCAGCTATGTTTGGCAGAATAGTATGTTCTGAACCACTGAGCGCACTTTAGATCAAACTCTGGCATAATTCTTGACAATAATCGAGCGTCAATGCACTTCTGCCTCTGCGAGAACTGCCTGACACATCAATCTGGCTGGTAATAAACGAAGAAAAATGGTTCGAGTAACTTGAATCACTTGCCATATGCATAGGTGTATCGAGGGGGTGACTCCTGACAGTTGAAGTAGTCCCACACGATTTCTTCCTCATGGAAGTTCTCGATCAAGAATTTGTACCAAGAAGTAGGTCGTGGCTTCTTGTTATTATATCGGAATGAGTTGGCTCGAGCTTACACATGTCGAAGGAACCAAGATTGCAATGCGTAGATACACCCTTCTACTAAGATCAAATCTTTGAGCGTGAAGCGGGTCAATCCACAATATAAAAAAGCAAGTGCGGCCATGGCGATCGAGAGACAGTTGGTCTGCCAACTTCCCCATCTTCGCAAAAGTTGTACTATTCTGATATTAATGTAGTTCTATCCGTCCTGGAAGAAGGCTACTCTTAATATACACAAGACCATTGCGTGCTGAATCCTTTCTCATGTTGCTCGGGATAAGGAGTCGACTTCCTCAAATGCTCCATACTGTTGATATAGCTCAAATAAGTCAACACACAGAGTCTCGTATACCTCTATCAGTGACCAGGATTTGCATCTAGTCATTTTAGCTAAAGTGTCTCGAGGGTCGAGTCTTTTGACATTGATAAAAAATTATTGCTCTAATGGATCTTCAAGCTGACCAGCTGGCTTAGGCAGACCCATAATATCTGAAAGTTTGTCCAGTAGTAGAGTCATCTCTCCCCACGAGAACCAGAAGGTACAGGTGCGTGAATTCCATTGCTTTGCTAATGCTTGAATCAAATTGTCATTGATGATCTGCTCTCCCACTGCTGATGTCAGTTCCAATCCGCAACCGCTCAGATGGTCCGAGAACATACGAGAGAAGTTCTTGAGCCAAGAATAGTACCATCAGAGAATGAAAGATCCGGTGTTACGAGTCTGATGATTAGGAAGACCTTGCCGCACATCATAAGAGATATGGCCTTTGGGAAAAACCGAATCAAGCTGACTGGATGCCATTAGGATAGGCTAAGAAATAAAGAAGAAGTAAGGACATGACTTGAAGAGTATACATGATTTTTGAAAAAGTTGCAGGCAGAATAAAAACAGGGCTAGAACTTCAAGATCCACTAGAAAGGAAGGATAAGAAATCACCTAGAGTTTTGAGAAAAAGTAGAGGATTTATCTGAAAATCATCCAGGGTTTGAAAAATAAAAGGGGATGCAAGATATTTCATGAAAAGTAGAGGGTTTAAAATTGTTTAGTATTTCTGTAAAATTTATCGAAGAAAATAAAGGAAAATAACTGAAATACATTCAATCACATCCTGCATAATCAAGTATGCACACACAATAATGCCTATAAAGCTGACTCTAAATGCACAATTTTTGAAATAGCTGTAGGACCCTAACCCTAACTCTAAAGCTTAGGTCACCTGTGTTTAATCATGCTATGCCGATATACTCGAGCCGAGGCTCGATGTACGTGGCATAAAATCAATTTATCTGGTTCTAGGCTCATGTTTTTCAACATCCTTGAGTGTCTGCCGATATACTTTGGACTATGACCCTCGATACGTGGCAGGGGGGGATCAACCCAAATAGGTAGCCCAGTTGTGAGGCTTTGTCCCGAACTATGGTTCCAAAAGAAAGCCCAGCAACATGGTGGCCAGGTAAAGATAAGTGGGGTTGTTTATGAAATATGATCATGCAAGAAAACAAAAGGCTCTAATGACCTAAAGAAGTAGAATTTTAAAAAATTTATGAGAAGCAAACATTGTTGTCAATCAAATCCTAGATTAATGAGGATTGTATTTGACCTAAGTCTAAGTGAGCATGAATAACACCTCCTCAATTGGTCCTACCAAACCATGCCTAAGTCTACATGAAATCTATGTCAACTGGGTTTGATTCTAGGCTCCTAGGTTCACATGATATAAAGATGACATTGTAGAACACAATTTTGACAAGTTGAATAGAGCAAAACACTAGTTTGATCAGGCGAAGACAAGTCCCATCACGGTCGCCAAACCTGTTATCATTGCAAAATTTTACTTTTGCAAGTCAAACTGACCTTTGAAAAATATTTTGAAAATAACTCACCTCCGTTTTAAAATGCAGGATAATTCTGAAGAATGGGACTCGCCTGTCGGTATGAGGTTCAATCGTTCCTTGCACCATAACCAGAGGTAATCAAACCAAGAATCAACCTTGTGCTTTGCTTTGCTCAACTTGTCTAAATCGATGTTCTATTTCCTAAATGCACAAGAAATCAGGCATGTGCTATGAACTTTGAAAAATGCAGATTTAAAACATGATGTTTGCTTCAAATATTGGAAAATACTTGGAAAAGAGGACACTTTGAAAATCATGAATCATATTGAGAAAGTGTTTTGAAGAAAAGAAAAATCAATTTTTGAGAAAATTTGTATGTTTTGAGAAAATTGATTTTGAGGAAAATCAAAATGACTCTGAGAAAGTTAATTTTTTTTTAGACTGAGTTGTGAAATAACTCAACAGGGATGGGTGTGTGGCCCTATGAAATCCTTTCATGATGCAGTCTAAACCTAAATGAATGAATGCAATTTGAGAAAATATTTTCTAAAGAATTTTGAGAAAACCATTGAAAAAGGATTTTTTGTGCCTTATATAATTTAGATGAAATAAATTCTTTACATATTCCTGACTATGGCCACAAATATGTATTGAATACATCTCATTTAGTTCTAAAAAGAAAAAATACTTAGAAAAGTTTAGAAAATATGCTATGATTTCTTAAAATGCCTAAGAGTGTAGTCCATTTGTGGCTTAAAAAAAGATGATAAATTTGGGTTTTGTTCGTATTCTGACTATGGCTGCAAATACGAAACCCACCGAGTTTATCAACTTCTTAGAGGCTAGTGCACGTGACATTCGTGTAGACCATGGTGGATTTGAATATGCATGAATCATCACACATTAACATTATTTAAAAAAATAAACTATATGCAATGCAACCCTATTCTAAGTAGAAAATTGAATTCTTATTCCAAATTTATAATTTACATCAATAATTGATTGAAATAAAGAAAAAAAATAAAGAAAATACAGTCTTGAATGTACCTACAAAACTAGCTGTTAGTGAAGATATGTCGGCTTTTCAGGATTTATACAGCAATATTGGAAATTGCTAGATTTATCCAGATATAAGCCTTTTTTCATGTTTTCCTGAGATAAACATAATAAAGAATGATGCAAAATTGAATAAATAATATAAATGAACACTTTGAAATTTTGGAAAAAATGACCCAAATGCCTCTAAAAGCAAGATTATGGCCTTGCAATCATGATTTTCAGAAAAGCTTTTTTATAAAACTTTTAATTCAGGGATCATACAGATTCAAATCAACATCAAATTGGGTGTGGAGCACCCTAGCATGATTATGAACATGATCAAACCCTAAAAAGTTTAAATATTTTATAAAAAAATTGAAATATCATGAAAATGACAATTTTTGTCTGTGTTTCAATTGAATCGGGACTCCGCGGGCATCTTGCTTTTGTGATTTAACTAAATAAACTTCCAAATAAATTCCAAAATCCATAAAAATTAACAAGGATACTTATGATAGCCATAAAATTAAAATAAAATTGAAAAATAGAATTTTTTATATTATTTTGATATGCAAATTAAATAAAAAAAAACATGAAATACACAATTTTGCCTGTAGGCACATACCTATCACAGTGTCAGACCTGAATTAAGTAGCAAATAACCATAAAAATTTATAAATTTTTACAGATAGATACAAGACAAATAAAAAAATCTCTTTTTACAGATAAGAAAAATGATCTCCGGTTAGAGAGATATTGCTTCAACAATATATGCTTGATTCTGGTGAATACGTAACAAGTGGAAATGAATAGATCTCATTTCAGGTGCAAGAAAATATAGCAAACAGTGTTAAAAAATTATAAATTTTTTGCAGATGATAGTGAACACATAGATTAAGATACTCCTTTTTATGGATCATCGATCGGATCTCCGATCAGGAAGATACAATATGCACAATTTGATCTAGGGGTTTAAACAAGGCATAAAGGGCTCTGTAAAATAGATTATACTTTATGACAGAATAAAAATATAAATAGACCATAAAAAAATCTAAACTTTTTACAAAGAATACTATACATGATAACAAACACGCTTCAACTTACAGATCATCGATCGAATCTTCGATGAGGGAGATATCGCCTTAGCAAGCCATTCTCGAATCCACATAGCATTTTCACAGTTCAAAAAGCATAGTTTGGTTTTCAATTTTTTTAACAGGGTTACAAAACCAAAAATAATCCGATTTTTTTGTGGGAGGTCATCGACAAATGCATGGATCAACACTAAAAACCATTTTTTTTATAGAAAATCAGACATAAAATAATGTCATTCCTATGTGCCTGGGATCGAGATTTACAGATTAATGATAAAGCATAAATAACCTAATCTAAACATAAAAAATAATAATAAAAAAAGTAATAAATAATATAACAAATTTAGATTTGATGCTTGGATGAATAAACCAAGTATGATCATGATAAAATAATAAAAAAAATCAGAGAGAAACATGATTGGGATTTGATTTAGCCTCTAAAAGAGGGATTCGACTATCGAACAGTCGAATCTCAATCTTTTTCGGGCGTTTTGCATAATAAACCCATCAACAACAATTTCAATGGATCAAAAATGTGTAGATGATTATGGGTGATCTGTAGATCACTTTCTTGAATCGTTGACATGGTTTTTGAACCAAAAAAATGATAAAAATCATGTATAGAGGGGCAGGTATGGTGAAAACATAAAAAAAATAATAAGCAAAACAAAGAAAAGAGAAGAAGAAGATCTACCTTGGGCTGCAGCTCCAATGGAGGAAGGAGGGTTGCTGTAGGAGAGAGAGAGATAGCAAGAAATCAATGAGATGGAGAGTGAGAGAGACCCCTTGGTCGACCCCCTAGATGCCCTATTTATAACTTTTGAAAAGACTAATTTAGAAAAAAAAAACTTTCCTTAATTGGTTTTAGATAAACTACATGGGGGGCAATTTTTATTGAGGAATCCTAACCTAATCCAACTCTAACTAATTAGCCTAATTGACCTAATTCAACTAAAAAAGGTCTCAAATGTGGTGCCACCTAGGCGGGCCCACATTTGGTTTTTAAAACTTTTCATTAGGGGTTAAAATAAGGTTAGAAATGCTAAGGTGAAAATGGACTTTTAAAAACTAATTTTGACTCTTGTAACCTAATTAAAACATTGACTAATCATAAGCTAATCAAAACTTTTTCAAATGTGGCACCACCCACTGTGGGCCCCACTTGTTTTTCAAAAAATGAATTTAAAACTTTAAAGACAAAGGGGTTAAAAATAAAATTTTTTAGAAACTTCAAAAGGACATCTAAACTAACTATTTTTTTTTGTATTTTTGAATATGAAGGATGTAAAATGAAATGAAATTGAAAATTAGGGTTTTACACCCCTGCAGGGTGGGCCCCGCTGGAAGAAAGTTAAAAACTGATTTGAAAATTGAGTTTTTGAAATAAAGGGTTTTAAGAAAAAAAGTTTTTAAAAGAAAGTTTGAAAATAAAACCGAAGTTCTAAATTAACCAGAGTCCTAAATGGATTGAAACTCTTCCAGATGTGGTGCCAACTGTGTGGGCCCCATACCAAAATTTTGAAAAAGTTGAAATAAAGACTGAAAAGGGTTTTAAAACGGAGTTGAAATCACCAGATGAGAATCAAAAAATTTGAAAGCAAAGTCCTAAACTAACTGAAACTCTGGAACAGAGTCCTAAAATTTTGAAACTCTTAAATTTGGGTTTTTGAAAGACAAACGAAGAGATTTTGAAAGATCTTCTCAGAGATTAGTGAAAATGAGCAAGATACGAGACCAGGGTCAGAGTCCTAATCAACTGGGACTAGAATAGAGTCCCAAAATTTTGAAACTCTCAGAACTGAAACTATTTTCGAAAAACAAGTAAAAAAAGGTAAAAGGAGGAAATCAGAGTAGAGTTCTGGACTGATTGAAACTCTGGGGTAGAGTCCTAAATTTTTGAAACTCTACAATAAAGTCCTGAAATTTAAAATTTGATTGCTTAAAAGATAAATAAAGAAGTTTTTGAAAGATTTTCTCAAAAAATGAAGTCAGGGTTAGAGTCCTAATCCAATTGAAACTCTGGAACAGAGTCCTGATCTAACTAAAACTCTAAAATTTTGACTTCTTTTGAAAGATTTTAAAAGATTTTCATGAAAACAGGTAAAAATAGAGGTAAAATAGAGTCCTAATCTGACTAAAACTCTAGGACTGAGTCCTAGTCTGACTCAAACTTCTAAAATTTTGACCAAAATGGAAAATTTTGACAGATTTTATTGAAAATAAGTGAAAATAGAGATGAAAGACAAAGTCCTACTCTGACTGAAACTCTGTGATAGAGTCCTAGTTCGACTAAAACTCAAAGTTTTTTGTCTTTTCGAAAGTCATATGAGAAGGTTTTTGAAAACAAGCGAAAAACAAGAATAAATGATTAAATCAGGATAGAGTCCTAATCCGACTGAAACACTGCGATAGAGTCCTAGTCCGACCGAAACTCTGAGATTTTGGCCAAAATAAAGGAAATGGACTAGGGATAAGACTTCTTCTGATTTAAAACCAAAATAGAATTTTGAAAAGGTCCAAAAATATAAAAAGATAGAGTCCTGATCCAACTAGGACTCTAAATTTTAAGAAATTTGGATGAAATAAGAGATTCAGAAGCGTCACCACCTAGATGGGTCTCATCTGAGAATTGAGATTAGTTAAAATTGAGTTTAAAATGAATCCAGATCACTTTCTAAAGAAAATATTTGAAATATAAAATCCTGGGGATTGACAAATGGCAGAATATCGATCTAAAACCCAGGTATTTGAAATTGATTTTGAAAGAAAGGTTTTAAGATCGAATCTAGATTTAAAATTTTTGGAAAACCAGAGTGCTGGATCTCGAAAATGACATGCAATGTCATGCAATGAAATAACATGAAATGATATGAAATGAGATGCAAAAGGAAAACCCTGGATAAGGGATTTGAAGTCCCAGACCCTTGGCAGAGATAAAGATTTGAACATTTTTGTTTGAAGGCAAAAATTGATGATTGAATATGAGCCAAAATAGAGATTGAATCTTGATTGCAAGATGAAATATTGGAATTTGATATAAAATTTGGGTTCTGAATAGCCCTGGTTTAGCTGACAACCAATTGGTCTTCTGAAGACTTCAAAGAGTGGGTCCCAGTGGCAGGAGGCAGGTGTTTGTGAATGACAGTGAAATTTGGGGTGTTTACAGGCCATAGTCATGAATATATTAAAAATTAATTTTGTTTTAAATTCTATGAAAGTATAAAATCATATTTTAAAATAAAATCTTTTAAATTTCCTTATTAAATGCATTCATTATAAAACTACATCATTTTATTATTTTCATTTTCAAATTATTTGAATGTCAAAATATCCCAAGTGATTTTCGAAGTTCCTTTTCAAGATTACTTTTCAAGGTAAATTTAAGTTTATTTTCATAAATAAATTTCAATTTCAGATTCAAAGTCTAATTTCAAAACCCCAATTTTAATCCAATTTCAAATTCAAATTCTAACTTTAATTGCAAATTTTAATTTCTGAATTCAATTTTAAATTCCAATTTCAAAGCTACATTTCAATTTTAAATTTTAAACTTAAACTTAAACTTAGATTTTCAAATTTCAAATTCAATTTCAAATTCAATTTCAAATCCCAATTTCAACATCAATTTTAATTTCAAATTCAAATTCAACTTTTATTTTTTATTTCCATTTTCAAAATTCCACTTCAAATTTCAAATCTCAATTTCCATTTCATAATCGAATTTTATTATTTATTTTTTTAAATAATTTTAGTTCAAATAGTTTTCTAAGTAATTTACAAATTTTGTTAGCAAAGTTTCAAAGTATATTTTCAACTCAATTTTGAAATTCATTTGGAATTATAATTTTGAAATATTTTCTAAGTGTTCTAAAAATAAAATAAATTCAAAAGCATGCATCATATTTTAAACCTTTATTTTTCAAAGTTCATGACACAAGCATGATTCATGTGCATTCAAAGTTTTAGAATAATCTCTTAGTCAAATTTAGGCAAAGCAAAAGGCATTGATTCGATCCTTGGTTTGATTACCCCTGGTAAAGGCACCAAGAACGATCGAACCTCGTACCGACGAGCGAGTCCCTATTTTCCATCTTTTTAAAAAACGAAGGGGAGTTATTTTCTAAAAAAGATTTTCTACTCAAAAATGTTGAAATGTGAAAGGATCCCGCAAAGAAATTTTTTTGTATGGATACAGAAGTTTGGCGACCGTGATGAGACTTGTCTTTTATTCGATCGAATTAATACCTTTGCCTTGTCTAAATTTGACTAAGTTATTATTCTTCAAATGTGAGCTTTATTTTCATGCAGTCTTAGAAACCAAGAATGAAACCCAGCTGACATTAATGCATATAGGTTTAAACATGGTTTGGTAGTACCAAATTGAGGATATTTATCCATGTTCACTTAGACTTAGGCCAAATACAACTCTCTTCAATTTAGGGATTGAATGCAAACAATGTATGCAAGTCTGTGTTTTTTTATGATTTTCAAAATTTTAGTTCTTGAGGACTTTGCATTAGAGCCATTTGATTTCTTACATGCTTGAATCATATTTTCAAAACATTCCCACTTATACTGTCCTGGTCTTCACGTTGTTGGGCTTTCTCACTCAACCATAGTTCGAGAAAAAGCCTCACAACTGAGCCACTTATTTGGGCTAATACCTCCTCTGCCACGTACTAAGGGCCATAATTCAAAGTATATCGGCATGTGCTCAAGGATATTGGAAAACCATTGCCTTAGAACCAAATATATTTCTATGTCAGGTACTTCGAGCTTCAGATTGAGTATATCAACGTATCTTGATTGGATTCAGATGATCTAGACCTTAAAGATAGGATCAGGGTCCTACAGCCATTTCAAAATTTATGCAATTAGAGTCAGCTTCTAGGGAGTGTTGTTTGTGCATCCATGTTTGTACAACTTTGACTCTGTGATGCTTGCAAATTTCTTATATTTTCTTACATTTTCCAGAATATTTTTCTCAAAACCCTAGATACTTTCTTCAAAACTTCCTCTCTTATTTCAAAAAACAGGTGTATATTTTCTTCTTTCTTCATTTTCTCATATTAATTTTCTTAAAAACCCTGGAAATCCTTTTCTAAATTCTCCTTTGTTTTCTAAAACTTGAGGTGATTTTCTTTATTTTCTTTCTTTCTTCTGGATCTCAAATTTTCAACCTTATTTTGATCCTGTCTACTATTTTTTCTCAAAAAATGTATATCTTTTCTCTCTTTCCTTTTCTCCTAGATTTTAATCCCTATATTTCGATCCTGTTTTCAAATCTCTTCAACTTACTTTTCTCAGTAAAGTCCCCAATTACTTGTAAATATTTTTGTAATAAAGCATTAAGTTCCTTTGCATCTCTATCCAATATTTTTTTTCTTTGCTATACCGGGGCATCTTTTATTTTGAAATTCTATTTTTCACTTTAAATGTCCTGTATACAAACAGAACCGGACAAAATCTTTTCACATCAATTTTTATTAATTTTTATCAAATATCTATTATTTTTTCCTTCAAAATAAGGGATAATCCTGACATCATTCATGAGAACGATAGGATTACCCATAGGGGTTTTTTCAAAATCGTGAATTTTTGAAAACTTTGGCAAAATCTCCATCATGATCACTAAGAGATTTCCAAAGCAACGGTCTTTTTCAAAATCATGAGTTGAGTATTTTTGTCAAAAATATTTTTTACCAATCTTTTTCAAGATCAATCCCCGGGTTGAGTCTTTTTCCAAAATTGGTTTTGAACTGGTCATTTTGAATCACCCCCCGTGTTGATCTTCTTTTTTTACAAAAACTGGTTTTGAACCGATCTTTTTCAAATCAACCCTCGTGTTGGTCTTCTCTTACAAAAAGTGGTTTCGAAACAGTGTTTTCAAAATCAACCCTCGTGTTGATCTTCTTTTACAAAAACTGGTTTTGAACTAGTCATTTCGAATCAACCCTCATGTTGATCTTCTTTTTCTACAAAAACTAGTTTCGAATCGATCTTTTTCAAATCAACCCTCGTGTTGATCTTCATTTTCCAAAACTGGTTTCGAACTGGTCTTTTTTAAATCAACCGTCGTGTTGATCTTCCTTTTTTTTACAAAAACTTGTTTCGAACTAGTCTTTTTCGAATCAACCCTCGTGTTGATCTTCTTTCTTTAAAATTGGTTTTGAACCAGTCATTTCAAAAAACTAGTTTCGAACCAGTGTTTTCAAAATCAACCCTCGTGTTGATCTTCTTTTGCAGAAACTGATTTCGAACTGATCATTTTTCAAAATCAACCTTTATGTTGATCATTTTTAAAATCAACCTACGTGTTGATCATTTTTCAAAATCAACCCTCGTGTTGATCATTTTCAAAATCAACCTTCGTGTTGATCATTTTCCAAAATCAACCCTCGTGTTGATCATTTTTCAAAGTCAACCCTAGTGTTGATCATCTTCTCAAAATTATCCCCTGAGTTGATCCTTTCTGTCAAAAGAATTATATTTTACCGGTCTATTTCAAAATCAACCTTCGGATTGGTCCTCTTCTCAAAAATGACTTCCAACTCAGACGATCTCTCTAAAAAATGAGTTCTGACTCGGACGATCTCTTTCAAAAATGAGTTCCAACTCGGACGATCTCTTTCAAAAATGAGTTCCAACTCGGACGATCTCTTTCAAAAATGAGTTTCGACTAGGATGATCTCTCTCAAAAATGAGTTCCGACTCGGATGATCTCTTTTAAAAATGAGTTCCAACTCGGACGATCTCTTTCAAAAAAATAAGTTATGACTCGAATGATTTCTTTAAAAAAAATGAGTTCTGACTTGGATGATCTTTTCAAAAATGAGTTTCGACTCGAACAATCTCTTTCAAAAATGAGTTTTGACTCGGACAATCTCTTTCAAAAATGAGTTCCGACTCGAACGATCTCTTTCAAAAACGAGTTTCGACTCAGAAGATTTCTTTCCAAAAAATGAGTTCTAACTCGGATGATTTTTTCAAAAATGAGTTTCAACTCGAATAATCTCTTTCAAAAATGAGTTCTAACTCGGACGATTTCTTTTAAAAATTAGTTCTGACTCGGACAATCTCTTAAAAAAAATGAGTTCTGACTCCGATGATCTTTTTCAAAAATGAGTCCTGACTCGGATGATCACTTCCAAAGACGGGTTTCGATTCAAACTTCCTTTCGAAACTGAGTTCCGACTCGGACTTTCTTTTAAAAATCCAAGTTTCGAGTTGGACTTTCTTCAAAGCGGGTCAAACTTCCAAATTCAACAACGTGCTTAATATTGTGTTTTTATAATCAGACCTTTAGGTCAACCAATTTCATTAAATCCAATCATTTTTTAACCTTTGGGTTGCAATTTTTCAATCATTTTCTAACCTTCGGGCTGCAATTTTATCAATTCCAATCATTTTCCAACCTTCGGGTTGCAAATCTATCAATTTCAATCATTTTTCAACCTTCGGGTTGCAATTTAATCATTTTCAACCTTCGGGTTGCAATTTTCTCAATCTCAATCATTTTTCCAACTTTCGAGTTGCAATTTTATCAATTTCAGTCATTTGTCAACCTTCGTGTTGCAATCTTGTCAGATGACAATCATTTTCCAGACCTTCGGGTTGTAATTTTGCCAATGATGGTCTTTAAACCTTCAAGTTGAACCCATTCTTCAAGTTGGCCCAATATCTCAATCAATCATTTCGCTTGCAGAGGACCCTTTCTTACATGAAGAGTTCGAGGGAGCTCGTTCCTCTCAAGCAACCCATTTCTTTCTTTCGTTCGCAAGAACCCTGTTTTCAGTGAGAGTTTAAAGGGACTCGTTTCTTTGCGAACTGTTTGCAAAACAAAAATTCTTATTTTACACAAAGAAACCCTTTCTTACAGAGAGAGCTTCGATGGATGCTTGTTTTCTTTTATGCCCCCCCAATTCTTTATTTTAGTCTCCCCGTCATAGAAGATTCTTTTCTAGGAAGAGTGTGATAGACTCACTCCTCTATGATATATTTTCTGACCCATTTTTGGCCACCTTTCCATAAGAGAAGCCTAAGATTAGGAAGTTTTGACGAAAACTTGATTTCTCTTCAAAAGTTCTATTTTGCAAACACCTCTTTAGGGAAAAGCAGAGTATTTCTTGTTGCGTCATTCAGGTCAAGGGTTAAACTTGAACTTCTCTTGAGGAAAAGAGAAGTAATTTCCAGCTATGGATTTATCAATTTGACATCAAGCAATTCTTTCACTAAGGATTCTAAGACATTTTGCCAATTTGTTACTAAAACTATCTGTTAATTTCAAAAATTTTATTGCACAAAAGAATCACCTCAAAATTATCTCTAGCATCCCTTTCAAAAAGGTGAAACTCTTTGTGAAAAAGAGCAAAATTCAATATTTTTCCTATTGGTCAACTGAGAGGATGAAGGAAAAATCTCTGATATGACCGCAAAGGAACATTCAATGATTTTGAAAAGCCAGAAATGAATTGATATTGATCATAGATATGACACATTTTCAAAGACGATTATTCTGGCAATAAGGTAGTGGAAATATCCTGAGCGATAAAGAATTCACTCAATTTTCTTAATAATACAAGCATAATTGATTATCTGCAAAAGAGATCTCTCTACTATCGTCAAGTTGAAGATCGAGTTAGACCTCTAGAAACAAAGAAAATTTGAATCATCTCCAAGTTGAAGGAGCATGTAACAAACCATTCCAGGAAAAGTTTAAACCATAGCCAAGTTGAAGGCTGATGTGATGAACCTCCCAACAAACCCTAAAAGATATTTGATTATCATCAAGAGGTTTTAATCAAAGAGACAATATCATCAATATAATTTCTGAGACAAAGAAGGCTCAAACCACCTCCAAGTTGAAGGAGCGTGTGATGTACCCTTCCAGAGAAAAATCAGATCACCTCCAAGTTGAAGGAGCATGTGATATACCCTTCTAGAGAAAATCAGAACATCTCCAAGATTAAGGTGATGTGATGAAATTCTCGCCAAACCCCAACAAAATTCAATTTTATGTCTCAGAAAGTGCAAAAATTATACCTCATATATCAAACTGCCAAAATTGCCAAGAATCATTCTTTCTTATGTGAAACTCTTTTATCGATATCTTTTCACTACTTGCTTTTATAAAATTAAGAATATTTCTTCTCTCTTTATATCAAAGAAATGGATAGCTTCATTAAAGAAACTCAACAACATTAAAATTTGAATTTGACCCTTGAATCAATGGAGTTAACTTTGTTGAGGGAAATACTCTAGGTAAAAGAGGAGAGTATCTTTCGCACATACGTGCACATTTTCAAAATTTGAATTAGCTACAGTTTCATCTTATTTGGCAATATTTCTTGGCTATCCTAACATAAAATAAGAATTTGATTTTATTTTGATACATTCTGGCAACCCCATTCATCCCTTTTTAGGACTTGATAATAGGAGTTTTCAAGATCCTTCCCTTTTGTTTAGTCTGAGCGCCCGAGCTCTTAGATATGCACATTTCCCTGCTTTTTCCATTGTCCCACCATAAACAATTTTTTTTCAGGTTCAAGATCGAGCCTGGTTTCACAAAAGGTCATTTAAAAAGCTTATTTCAGTCTCAGTCATGAGACGCCCCATTCCAGACCCTTTTCAAGCTTTAGGGACCCCCATTTTTCTTACCTTTTGCAATCCCTTCCAGATTCTTTGTGCGAAATCCGAAAGCCTCATCATGGTTTCCCCATTCTGACAAGGAATCCATATTTTTTTCATTCCCATTCAGGTAAGGGTTGAACCTGAGCCTCATTCTGACGAGGTATTTTTTTCATTCCCGTTCAGGTAAGGGTTAAACCTGAACCTCATTCTTATGAGGTATTTTTTCATTCCTATTCAGGTAAGGGTTAAACCTGAACCTCATTTTGATGAGGTATTTCTTTCTTCCCGTTCAAGTAAGGGTTAAACCTGAACCTCATTCTGACGAGGTATTTTCTTTATTTTCTCATTCAGGTAAGGGTCAAACCTGAACCTCGTTCCATGAGGTATCTTTCATCCCATCCAAGTCAAGGGCTAAACCTGAATCTTTTCAATGGCTTATCTTTTCTCAACCATAAGATCTCACTCTTATGATCAAAATCTCTCCTTTTCACAATCTTGGGATCTTCATCCAAAAGTCCCATCACGGTCGCCAAACCTGTGATCATTACAAAATTTTATTCTTTTGTTTCTTTTTAAGGGAAGAAAGAGAAAAACTCTCGCAAGGTCTCACTTGACCTTTTGTAAAGACATTTTGAAATAACTCACCTCAGTTTTGAAATTTGTGGAAAAATGAGGAGACAAGATTCACTCATCGGTATGAGGTTCAACCATTCTTGGCGCCTTTACCAGAGGTAATCGAACCAAGGATCGAATTTATGCCCTTTGCTTTGCCTAGATTTATTTAAGAGATTATTCTAAAGCCCTAAATGCACATGAATCATGCGTGTGTTATGAACTTTAAAAAATGAAGGTTTAAAATATAATGCATGCTTTTGAATTTATTTTATTTTTAGAACACTTAGAAAATATTTCAAAATTATAATTCCAAATGAATTTTGAAATTGAGTTTAAAATATACTTTGAAACTTTGCTAAAAAATATTTTGAAATTACTTAGAAAACTATTTGAACTGAAATTATTTCAAAAATAAATAATAAAATTCAATTATGAAATAAAAATTGAGATTTGAAATTTGAAGTAGAATTTTGAAAATGGAAATTGAAAATAAAAGTTGAGTTTGAATTTGAAATTAGAATTGATGTTGAAATTGATATTTGAAATTGAATTTGAAATTTGAAAATCTAAGTTTAAGTTTAAATTTTAAAATTGGAATTTGGCTTTGAAATTGGAATTTAAAATTGAATTTATAAATTGAAATTTGGAATTAAAGTTAGAATTGGAAATTGAAATTGGATTAAAATTGGGGTTTTGAAATTAGACTTTGAATCTGAAATTGAAATTGATTTTCGAAAATAAACTTAGATTCACCTTGAAAAGTAATTTTGAAAATGAACTTCGAAAATCACTTGAAATATTTTGACATTGAAATAATTTAAAAATAAAAATAATGAAATGATGTAATTTTATGATGAATGCATTTAATAAGGAAATTTAAAAGATTTTATTTTAAAATATGATTTTGTACCTTCATAGAATTTAAAACAAAATTAAATTTTAATACATTCATGACTATGACCACAAATATATCTCAAATTAATTTATATTTAAAATTCTGATAGAGGAAGAAAAGGAAATTAATTTTAGAAAATATGATGTTTTTCAAAAAAAAAGAACTAAAGTGTAGGTCAAATTTTATTCAATAAAAGATAAAAATCCTAAGTATTGTTCGCATTCTGAATATGGCAAAAAATGTGAATCGTCTACTTAGGGTTATTTACCTTTTATTAGAATGGTGCATGTGCCATTCGTGTTTTACCATAGTGCCTTTTTTTTAAGACACCGACGGGTGGTGGATGGCACCGACCATTCAGGAAGCAACGGTGGTGGTCCACCACCACCAACTGCAAGGGAGGTGGCAGTGACTGTGAGGATGTGTCAACACCCTCACAACAACACAAATGAGAGAGAGATGGAGGTGAGAGGGTGCGGGTGTGGGAGATGAGAGACTTAAGAGTGTGTGAGGGGGGGGGTATTTATAAATTTTTAAAAACAAAAAAGGAGGCATGCGTGAAAAGTTGAAGCAGGTTATATGTCCCCCCCCCCCCGAAGATGCATTGTTTGCTACAATGCATGTTTGGGGGTCTGAATGAGCACCACGTATATAAGCTCATGGGGCTCGTATCTCCGTGTGTGTCAGCATCACTTAGCATCAGAGTCTGGTGCGGTTGCAAAGACTTAAGCACCCTTTCCTGCCATTCCTGCCAAAAAACGATGGTTTGAGAAAATGATAAAAATGTCCTTCATCTAGAAAAGCGAAACGACGGTTCAAGATCCTCTATATAAAAAAGTGAAAACGCCGGTTCTAGAATAAAGTTAACTCTTCAAAGTCCAAACGTTCTGTTTTTGCCCTAAGCAGTAAACTTTTGCACCATCTACTGTAACAGAAGCTCCCTTTGACGATGCACCCTTTGCCGTCGTCTGCTGCCTCCGAACCCTCCTTTGCCATTGTCTGCTTCCCCCGGAGCACCCTTTGCCATTGTCTCTTGCCGCCAGAGCACCCTTTGCCATCATTTACTGCCACCAAAGCAACCTTTTCCTTCATTTGCTATTGTCGGAGCACCCTTTGTCGCCATTTGTTGCTGCTGGAACATCCTTTGCCGTCATCTATGCAGTGGTAGCATCGTTATCACCATCGGCTGTGTCTACTTTCTGGTTCTGGGTGTTTCTCCTCCACTGTCGAATTACCGAAACTCATATCATTTTGGTGAGTTTTGTGTAAGGTTTCGTTATACAAATAAATCAATTTGTAAATCTGAATGCTAAATCTTACAACTGATTTTACTATTCATGCTAAATAACACCTATTTTCATACTGAAACAAATTGATTTATAGCTATCCACCTTTTGGGCATCGAAAAATAGTTACCTCGTTACAACGATATGTACTTATGAAGGTTGTGATTTATACAATGATTTGTACGTTTGAAGCAGTAACGATTTAATGAAATTACCATGATTTGTAGTTAAGTTTGATAAATCGTACATTAATGTTTACGCATGAAGCCCAAACATTACATTGATATATACTTACTTATGAAGATTGTGATTGCTACAACGATTTATAAGTTTGAAGCAACACCGATTTATATATTTAAAGTAGTAGCGATGTGTATTTATAACGTTACCTCAAATTGTACTTAAGTTTGCTAAATCTTACAACGATATTTACTTATGAAGCCAAATATTGTGATGATTTGTAATGTTGGTGATTGTTTAACGAATGGGATAATTTATAATATTATATACTTGGGGAGGCGGTTGTAACATATAATGATGCGGTTAAATTTATGTGTTGTGCAGGTTAGCAATGTCTAAAGCTCGTCAGACAAGAAATCTCCTATCATTCGATTTCATGAGACTTAATGAAATGATCAACCATTCCCATCTATATGAGCGTTATGAAGGGTACTAAACTATAATGAAGATTGAGAATGATAAAGAAAGAGACAAAGCATTAGAATTGTATTATGTGGAGCAATATCCATTAGATATTGAGGCTGAAGATCAAAGGAAGCATGAGGAAGAACGATCACTGAAGAAGAAGAAGAAGAAGGATGATAAAGAGAAGGAAAAGCAAAGGAAGGAGGATAATGAAAAGCAAAGGCAAATGAAGAAGGAGGAGTAGAGTGAGAGGGAAAGGCAAAGGAAGAAGGAGAAGGAGGAGAGGGAAAGGCAAAGAAAGAATAAGGAGGAAGAGGAAGAGAAGGAAAGACAATTGAAGAAGAAGAAGGAGGAAGAGAAGGAAAGGCAAATTATAAAGATGGAAGAGGAAAGACAATGGATGAAGCATTAAGATGAGGAAGAGAAGGAAAAGTGAAGGAAGAAGAAGGAGGACGAGGAAGAGAAGGAAAGGCAAAAGAAGGAGGAGGACGATGAAGAGAAGGAAAGGCAAAGAAAGGAGAAGGAGGATGAGGAAGATAAGGAAATAGAAAGGAAGAAGCAGGAGGAAGATAAAGAAAGAAAAAGCAAGAGGAGGAAAAGAAAGAAAGGGAAAGGAAAAAATAGGAGGAGGAAGAGAAGGAAATGAAAAAGAAGAAGCAGGAAGATGAAGAGAAGGAAATGGAAAGGAAGGAAGTAATTGAAAAGCATAGTAGGGAGCCGAAGGAGAGAAGGAAGAAAGAAGAAAGTCAAAGGATGGAGGGAGGGGATGAAGAGGAGAAAAGTGTGACCAAGGTATGTAAATCGATCTTGTCTGTCATGATTTACTATGAGAGTTATTACTATGTATAGCAATTAATGTGATAGTGATTATTGTGATAGTGATTACTGTGAATGATTTACTGTTATAGGTATGATTATGTATAACGATTATTATAAATGATTTATTGTGATAGCGATTACTATGAACGATTTACTGTGATAGCGCTTACTGTGAATGATTTACTGTTATAGGTATAATTATGTATAGCGATTATTGTGATAGTGATTATTATGTATAGCGAGTGTGCAACGATTATTATTTATAGCGATTACTATGTACAACAACATGTAGAAGTACAAGTGGGACTAATTTTGATTTGATATGAATAATATGCTATTTTGTGTTACAGGGAGGTCACAAGAGAAGTAGAGAACCAGGTGAAAAGCTCAAAGGGCGGTGTCAGTGGTATGTAGTTCTGTCGTGGTATGGACAACTGAGTGAATATCAGAAGGATCGATTGCAAAATATGCACTTCGACGACCTTCTGGACCAACATTCTTTTGAAATGTGCTGGAACACCATGACCCACCTGATAAATAAGTGGAATAATAAGACGAACACATTCTAGTTTGATTCTTTTGAGATCACCATGACCCTAGAAGACATGACACATATTACTGACCTTAAGTACCATGGAAGTGTTGTCCTATTACGGGATTCAAACTATACCGCAAGGGATAAGTGCATGGCACTTCTAGGAATATCGATGGAGGACTGGAGGCAATATATTTCTGGTGGAAGCAATTCCACATCGATGAAAGTTTATTCTTTCTGTAATAAATGGGAAGGTTGGTCTGCTACATGTGCATATGAAAGAGCTGACCAAGGGTTGCGCGACTTTCTTCTTTATTTTTTTGGACTTACTTTATTTTCTGATTTGTTTGGTTCGAGAATAAGTTACATGTGACTGCAATTCTTGGAAGACTTAGATAAAGGCAACAACTATGCATGGAGTTCTGTTATGCTCGTACACTTGTACAGTCAATTTTACCGTACGAGTAATGGTACAAAAACTATCGCAGGGTTTTGACCATTTGTCTAGGTAATTGTTTATTACATATTTTGTAGTTGTAGACTAAGATAGTTGAAGGTTATAGTCTTACTAACATATATGATTTTGTAGGCCTGGTTGTGGGAGCATATTGTCTCCTTGCATCCTCAGTGTGGCCTTGCGATTTGTGATTTTCCAAAGATCGGTCGGTGGGATAGAATAAATATAAATCAAGATAATGCTAAGTTTATTTTAGATGGTCTGTAATTAAATGAGGTAAATAGTTTAAAATCGTTTACAATCGTTTCAACATTTATCATTCATTAGTATAAATCGTTGAAATGTTTAGCATTCTTAAGTAATCATCACTGCAGAATTTTCACTTCGTTAGTACAAATCGTTCTAATGTTTAACATTCTTAAGTAATGATTGTTGCAAGATTTTGTATTTCTTAGTACACATCGTTATCGTATTAGTATTTAACTTTTGTTAGTGCAAATTGTTGTAATCGTTAGCATTCTTAAGTAATGATCGTTGCAGGATTTTGTATTCCTTAGTACAAATCGTTATCACTTTAGCATTTAACTTTCATTAGTGTAAATCGTTGTAATCGTTAGCATTCTTATGTAATGATTATTATAGGATTTTATATTCTTTAGTACAAATCATTATCGCTTTAGCATTTAACTTTTATTAGTGTAAATCATTGTAATCGTTAGCATTCTTAAGTAATGATTATTGTAGGATTTTGTATTCCTTAGTACAAATCGTTATCGCGTGTAAATCATTGTAATTGTTAGCTTTCTTAAGTAATGATCATTGCAAGATTATTTCTTTGTTAGTACAAAGCGTTATCTTTTTAGCATTTAGCATTCGTTATTATAATTTGTTGTAATATGTAGCATTCATTAGTGTAAATCATTTTAATACAAAGCTCTCATTAGTAACAGTCGTAATATATTTAACACTTGTTATTATAAATCATTTTAATATTTAGCATTCATTATCCTGAATAATTATGTCTATACCTAAACCATAATCTCCAATGTACAGGTTGTGTGGAGACCGTATGGAGATGGGGAGGACAAGGACCAAGAGATTGTTGCTTAGGCTGCGAGACTGTCTGCCTGAGATATTTGGCTATTTAGCAATTATGAAGTCGAGTTGCAGCATGGTAGTCGAGTTCTCCTACAAGTTGGCTTGGGGCAGTCTACCCAAAAGCAACATGTGGAAGTGAGAAGGAAGATGAAAAGTGGTGGGGCCAGGAACGTGAATTGGCGCGATCGCTTCAAGGAACAATTGGATAGCTGGAACAAAGGAGGTGTTCATGCCATAGCGTATGATTATAAAGAACGACAATATGACCCCAACTATTTCAAAAAATATTAGGAACCCATGCGTCGAAGTCTGGAGATTGAGAATAAGGAACGTGGAAATGTTGGGAACCCATGTGTCTCTCCTGTCCCCCATTATGTCATCTCCCAGCATAGAAAACACGTTCATCGTGTCCCTCTGGCTATAACAACGATTCTCTTAGTTGCAGTACACAATGAGGAGCAAACACAACTCACAAAAAAGAAGGTAGACTCTGCCACAAGGTTTGAGATGCTGGAGAGGGAGAATAAGGAGTTACAGAAGCAGGTGAGGAATTTGGGGAGACAAATGCGGTCACTGGTAGAGCTGATTATCAGTGGTTTTAATAAGATCGCAGGAACCAAGAGGCCACCGAGAAAAGAGAGTCCACCAAGAAAAAGAAAGAAACGATTTATATGTCAAAGTCCATCTGAGTAGTCAAGTGCCACTGAATAAACATTATATGATTTTTTATCCTGATATTTATTCGTTGTAATTCAATAATTCTTTATTGTAATTCTATAATTCTTTTTTGTAAAGTGACATTCTTTAAATGTATAATTCTTTTTTTAATAAGCGTAACACACAAGTGCCACTGAACAAATCGTTGTAATGTTCGGCCTTCAATAAAAAAAATCAAAGAAGTGTTTAGCGTTGTGTACTACGTGAATTATGAATTGCTTTTATGAGCATTCTTCTTGTCACAACTTATACAAATATTGATAAAAGGATGAAATGATTTGTATGTATAAAGACTACGTACTATCATGATTTGCGACATCACGATCTGTACAACCATGCCACCAAATCCGTTTGAATATCCTATTACGATTTGCCTTTACGAGCTTTGTCTAAGCGAACGATATGTTCTATCGCGATTTACATACATCGACATGATGTTTGGACTTAGTAAAGAAAAAATCGAGTTAACTTCAAAGATACAAACATCATTGTGTAAATCGCGATGGAACAATATCTGGTATAACGATTCAGATACATTATATGTACAAAGATTTGTCTTATCGCGATTTATACTGACTGATAAAAGGTGATTAAATACAAATCTACTTAGAACCATAATTCTTTAAGTATCATAATATAATAATGTTTTTCCTCTAGCGATTTGCTTTTATGAGTTATGTCTATGTGAACGATATGTCCATCATGATTTACACAATGATTGATTCATAAAAGGCGGAAAAGAAAAACAATAAACAAATTGACACGATGATTAGACTTAGTAAACTACAAATCCTGAAATAGTAACAAATCGATTTCACTGTAACGATATTTGCTATAGCAATTTGCTTGATATTGATTGTCCTCGCGAATTAATTTTATGAGCTTTATATATGTAAACAACATGTCCTACCACGATTTACACAATGACTGATTCATAAAAGGCAGAAATAAAAAACAATAAACAAATCAACACGATGTTTAGACTTCGTAAACTATAAATTGAGTTAACTTCAACGATACATTGCAACCACATTTATTTGCAAAATATATGAGTATTTAGTTACAATACATGACCATCATCATCAAAGAAAACATATATCATCATCATCATCCCCATGTCCAAATAGTTATGTGCTTCGAGTGCAATCCAGGTGTGCACGAAATCCAGCTTGCTTTCAGGCAGAACTGAAGTATATCGAAGGTATGGATTGCAACAGGCAGAGAAGATGCAACTCGCATGACTAGCACCTTCAATTTACTGAGTGGCCTTCTCTAGTTATAATACATCATGGAAAGCTATTTATGGGAGGACATTTCTGTCAAACACATATCTATCTTTTGGGGACTCCCATTTTTACAGAAGAGATCATAAAAACAACCATATCGTTCATCATCGAGTTCATTTTCTACTGCAAAATGATTCTATGTGCAGCTGAGGGTACATCATCTCCAAGAAAATGAGCTCAAAATAATTATATGTGCAGCTGAGGATACTCCCACTGCACTGCACCATTTTGTCATGAAGTATATCAAAGATTAGGCAGATATTTTTTCAACTGTGAAGTATGGTTTGTGAATAATGGAGGGACTGACAGTAGGAATAGATCAAATAGATGGACATTAGCATCAACCCCTGTCTATCATGAAGAATATTTATGCTTGCTCCGGTATGGCAGCAACGATTGAAGATGATTATGGTTGTTATATTCTGTGTAAGCTTCGATATACTTCATGACAAATATGCCACAGTCGTATGTGTCATGAATATATCAATATATACACAGAAGATAACAACCATAATCATCATCGAAGATTATACAAATTTTTTCTCATGGCGTGAAACAACTACGTTATCAGCATCAAACCCCATCTATCAAGCACAGGTGAAAGGAACAAAGAAGAAAAAAAATACAAGGAAGAAGAAGGAGAAGAAGAAGAAGAAGAAAAAGAAGAAAAAGACGAAGGCAAAGGAGAAAAAACAAGAAGAAGTTACGCTGCCACATAAAAGAGGAAGAGAGGTTAAATAGATTAGGGTTTTAGATGTGGACAATGGGTCAGGTTGGGTCGGGTAGGGTTTTACATAGAATAGGGTTTTGCACAGATCTATATTAGGGTTTTACATAGAATGGGGTTTTACCCACGTGTACACAAATCGACACGACGTTTAGACTTAGTAAAGTACAAATCGATTTACAACTTGATATAAATATTTAAGTAAAAGTTGCAAATCACTATCATTGTTTTATAGAAGGTGTTCTATCATGATCTGTACAACAACAAACATAAAGCGGTGTGAACACCCCAAATTTTTTAAAATTCAAAAATTCCTTTTTTTGCCCCTGGTACCCACCTTCTGAGCAATTAGGTCAATCTCTATTCATTTCTCAGACTCATTTCCTTGTTAAAGATCCAAAATCCATTTTTAGTTTTCATATCTAACCCAATCTCAGATCCATATCAGATATCCAAATCCAATTCTGAGTCTGGATCTTCTATTTTTTAAAAATCAAATTTCTGTATTGTCTTAGGTATTTTATCCATATCCAATCTCATTTTATCTTTTCTCAGTTCGAGATCCAAACTCGATATTTTCTCAAAATCCTGAATCCAGATCCGTCTTGAAACCCATTTTTTTAAAATCAATTTCGTTATTTCACAAAACCCTTCTTTTTGTAAAATCCTTAAAATTTTAAAACAAAATATTTTACAAAACCTCTTAAAAACTTCATCTGGACCCCCCCCCTTTTGTATTTTTCTTTCAAAAAAATAGAAAAGGGCGAAATTTAAGAAAAGCTACTTTAGGGTTTTTTGAAGTTTTTACAAAGTTAAATCCTTCTTTTTGAAAATTTTGAAAACTCAAAGGACCCATTTTGAAACTTTTGTAACGGTCTCTCCCGTTATAAACCAATGCAGGGGAGGAGACCTTTTGATCCATCTCTCATCTCCCACCTCTCGCCTTTGATCATCCATCGCCTTCCTCCCTTTCTATCCTTTTTCTCTCCCTCTCCTTCTTCCTTTTCCCTCTCTCCCTCATTTTCCTTCTGGCTTTTTCGACTGAGAGGGGTCAGTTCGACAACAATAAGCACTCAGAAGAATCCCTTCTCCATTCTCAATTTGAACTGATCCACAGTAAGAATTAGCTCTTCTCTCTCTTTGTTTTCTTTGTTCTCTTCTTTGTAATTTTGTTTTCCTTGTGTTGGTGTTTGCATAGTATCGTTTGTTCTTCTATATTTCTCTTCATTTTTTTATTTTCCCCTCAGCAAGAGCATACTCTGCAATGTCAATTTGCATGTAGCAACATCAACCTCCAGATTGCAACATCGTATTATTTGCTTTACTTTCATTTTGTATATTGTTCTAACATACTATTCTTTGTTGTTCTTCATCTACATAATTTGTTTTCTGTTCTAATTCAATTTCATCATCGTTCATCTTGCATTCTCATTCAGTAAGCTTTCGATTTGTATTTTACTATGTCATTTTTGTCCATCTTATTCATTTGAAACTCTATAGTCTAGCGTCAACGTTTGTGCATCTGTATTCACTTTTGCATTGCGTAGATAGGTTTACATCCTTGTGTTTTAATTCAACACTTACCAACATTTGCATTTCTCTATTGTACTTCCCCTTTCATCAACATCACCATAGTTGCATCTACATCATGCTTCAGCTGCATCATATCTGTGACATTCACCACTAAACGGCATGCCCCTTTCAAGTGTAAGAGGTGCCTTCAGTAATATGAATATAGCCTTCGTACAACAATATTTTATTTTGGTATCATATGCATCATTCTCTGTTGCATTTCTGTTTAGCATCATCCATTTCATTTGCATAGTTAATCTTCTGTTTTAATTTAGCTTCATAGTGTTTATCTGCATCATCTCCATTCAACGCACCACTCTTTTCAGCATTCATGTTAACTAAGTTGTTGCATATTTCATCAAGCATCATATTGCATCGATTTTATCATATCAATCACGTTGTTTTTATGTAATTCATTCTGATTTCTTGTTCTGAACATTGAACTCAATCCATATTTTCTGCGATTTTTAAATTTCATTATATGCTTCACATTTGGTTATTGTTTTCTTCCAATTTCAATGATTTGTTCAGCATTATTAATCTGCTTGCATCATTAATCTGCATTGTGATTAGTTTCTCATGCATCTGTGTTGCATTACTTGCATGTTAGACTTGCCTAGGGAGCATATCCTGTGAAATTTGCTTAATCTCATTCAGTTGATTATATCGAATTCCTGCATTGAATAACACCAGGCACCCAACAATAGATGATCAAAGAATATATGTTTTCATGTTCTATCTATTTGCTTAGCCTTGCGGGCATGGTGTCCATTGGCTTTAATTAGAAGTCTTCCTTGTTCCCATGAGCAGTCTTCAGAACCACGAACAAGTGAAGATGGTATGTTTTACTGTAGTTTTTGTAAAGTAGAGGTATGCAGCTGACCTCTTAGGAATCTAGACCTAATTATTTCTCATTGCAAGGGACCTGTGGACATAAGCATTTTATACTTTTATAGGCATAGATGTACTGGCTTAGATTTTATATATGTTAATCCATAAAATTTTTCTGTCAAGAGCACATGTACACACACAGGTATGCTTTATGGTGATGAATAATTGCATCAGTGTCTTATCCTTGTTCTTTGAATTTTGTCATATCGATTGTCCAATTTTGCTCTTGCATAATACTTCTGTGTATATTATTTTCAAACATGTTACATGATAAATATGGATGTCTACTTTATTTCATCAAGTTGAGACAGATTCAGGGCAATTATCAGAGGTCATTTGTCTATTGCTATTCTCAATTCCTATTATAGCCTATTAAGCCTCCTAAGCTTGCTACAACAATAGATAATCAAAGGTATAACCCTGGCATCAATGGTTTCTCTGGAATTGTCCCAAAGGAACTTGAAAATCTTAAAAACCTCATAGTACTGAGTCTTGGCTCGAATCCATTCTCAAGTCTTCTGCCTCCTGAGCTCGGAAACTGGCTTAGCCTGGAGCAGTCATACATAAATAGTGATGGGCTGAACAAGCAAATTCCTTCAAACGTTCTGGAATCTACAGAAACTACAGATAAAAGGGCTGATTCTTTTGTTGATGCATTATCCTCAATGTAGAATGTGCAATTTGCTAGGTCATATGCAGTTGCGCCTCCTCACTCACAGTAGCCTATTTATGCAGTTATGCCTCCTCACTCACAACAACCTATCACCATTTAGAAATCTACCATTTCCACCATAGGAGCCAGCTAGAAGTTGTGAATCCCTACTCGTCCCTGTGTTTATATTTGTTGAACCATTTTTTTTTCATACTTCCAATTACCATATTCAGATGAAGCTAGTTTATGCACTGCTGAAGCCAAATCTGCTGCACTTCTAGATGTACCAAAAACAATTGGTTTTCCAAAAAGGAAACTCTCATTGTCACTTGATCTAGAAGGATTGACAGCTTGCACAAGATCATCTCCTTCATATTTGGATAGGCTGCTCTAGAAATCTGCCATAGGAAGTGCAGGAAAGTTTAGAGAGCTAAGATTTGAAGTTGCCACATTAAGGGACCCATCCCTCAATGATAATAAAGAGGCTGAAAAGGTCATCAATCTTCTTGACAAAATTGGAAGATTTTGTAACAAGAAAGTCACTTGTTGTACATTGAACAATAGAACTTAAATTTGTTGTACATTGATCTTTGCACATCCGAATGGCAGAAATCGATTTGCTCAGAGTTGAGCTAAGTGTCGACTGATGCTAAGCCCTACATTTGGTGAATCACCTGTGAAATGCTAGCTAATGGTTGTAGATATTCATCGGTGCAGGTGTATATCAACATTCTATCGTTACATGTTTTGATTCATTTGCATATCATTTCCACATATGTATTCAGTCCAGCTACATCATTTGCATATCATTTGATATATTTTTTTCACACAACACTTCCATATCTCCCTATAGCTTCATGTGCACACAACACTCTTATATCATCTTATAGCTTCGCTCCATTATATAGCACATCATTCATTGCACATGATTCATTTTCTGCACAACATTCTACCTTCACATGCAATGTTTCTGTGTTGTATCCATTAAGGTCATATACCATCTGCAAAGCCTGTTTTGCCCTTTACATCTTCGATTCCATCAGATTCAGTTGTTGTGAGTGTTGTGCAAAGTGTTCAGTAGCAAATGCATCAAGCTCCTGTTGTCCATCTTGCGACCCTTGCACATCATTACTTACCTGTGCTTCAGATTTAACATCAGTCACAACCTATCACTCGACACCTTCACAACATATCATTTGGCATCTTCATAGTATATCATTTATCTTCACAAGCATGCCATTTGATATCAGTCACGGCATATCATCCGATTCTTAGAGCATGTCATTAGATTTCTTAACAGTATGCCATTAGTCTCCTACAGTATATCATTAAATTTCTTAGACAACATATCATTAGATTTTTTAACAGCACATCATTTGACATCACCTGATGTTATCACTTAACATCACTTGACATTTGCACAGTACACCATTCATACCCACAACACACCATTTGAATATGCTCACAACATATTACTCTCACAGCATATCATTTGATATACTCACAGCACATTACTTGGTATTTTCACTATATATTATTATGTATTTTCACAGCATCCTCACTTCAACATATGCATTTCCCTCATGAGCATGAGCACTGCATATGCATCCTCTTAGGCATTTTTCATAAAGCATGTGCATTTCTCTTAGGCAGCCTTATATGCATTCTCCTATACATTTTTTTTTCTCATTAGCATAATGCATTGCATATGCATTCTCATATATACTTTCTCATTAGCATTAGTATTAGCATTAGTATTAGCATTAGCATTAGCATTAGCATTGCATATGCATTCTTATATATATTTTCTCATTAGCCTAATGCATTGCATATGCATTCTTATATATATTTTCTCATTAGCATAATACATTGCATATGCATTCTCATATATATCTTCTCATTAGCATAAGGCATTTCACATGCATTTCTCATTTAGCATAAGCATCGCACTTAGGTCGATTCATATGCATTTCTCATTTAGCATAAGCATCACATGTAGATAAATGCATTTACATTTTCTCATTTAGCATAAGCATTGCACTTAGGCAAATGCATAGGCATTTCATTCATGGATTAGCATTGCATCTTCATTAACATATGCATTTTCATTATAGTTTAGACATGACTATATGCATATTAGCTTTAACATGATATTCTCGGTTTCTTTTCTATATTTTGCATTTTTTTTGCCTTGTGTTATCTTATATTTGCAAGGGAGCTTGGAAGATCATGATTTTCTTTCCTAGCATAGGAAGTTTTAATATTTCAATATCCAATTTCAATTGTAATAATTTGATATTAATGAGAATTTCTACTTTTCTGTTTAAAATATAATGTATGAACATATAGTTGTATTTTAAATTCTTATAATTGCTTGTGGTATTTCCTTTTATTTTATTCTTTAAAATGCATAATGGTGAAACACGAATGACACGTGCACCATTCTAATAAAAGATAATTAATCCTAAGTAAATGATTCACATTTATGGCCATAGTCAAAATGTGAACAATACTTAGGATTTTTATCTTTTATGGAATAAAATTTGACCTACACTTCAGGTCCTTTCTGAAAATCATCATATTTTTCAAAAATATCTTTTCTTCTTTTATCAAAATTCAAAGTAAAGATTAAATCAAGATATATTTGTGGCCATAGTCAAGGATATATTGAAATTTAATCTTACCTTAAATTCTATAAAAGCACCAAAAATTAATTTTATTCTTTCTTAGAATTTAAATGAAAATTAAATTAAAATATATTTGTGAACATAGTCATGAGTATATTAAAATCTAAATCTCATTTCAATTCTATTAAAGAATGAATTTGCTTTTAAAATTTTAATTTTAAACAAATTTTTTCAAGGCATTCATCACTTTGAATCATTATTTGCCATCTTTTCAAATTATTTTATGTCATTTTCAAAATTCCAAGTGATTTTGAAATAAATTTTCAAAAAACACAGTTTTCATTTTCAAAATTCAAAATCATTTTCAAATTCCATTCACAAATGCAAATTTATCTTTTTAATTCAAAACTCCACTCAGCTTTATATCTTATTCCAAATTCCAATTTTTATTTCTGAACTTCACATTTCTAAATTTCATGTTTTTTTTAACTTTGAATGTTATTTCAAATTCAAATGCTAAATTCAAAATTCTTTATTTCTCTTCAAAAATTCCAAAATTTTGAATTCTCATTTTCAAATTCAATTTTAAATTCTGAAGTTTATTTCAAATTCAATTCTAAATCAAATGTTTGAAATTTATTTCAAAATCCCATCTTAAATTCCAAGTTCAATTTCAAATTTCAAATTCCAATTTCGAAGTTCAAATTCACTATCAATTCTAATTTCAAGTTCAATTTTTAAGTTCATTTATGATTTCAAAACTTAGAATTGATTTCTAATCTTGATTTTCAATTCAAATTCGATTTTTTCAGTAAATTTCAGATTTCAAAATTCTTGAACTCTGAATCCAATTTCCAAATCCTCAATTGCAAGTTTCCAAAGCAGAATCCCTTTCAAAATTCAACCTTTAAAAAACCATTTTCTAAACTTCAAAGGACATTTCTAAAAGGATATTCCTAGTCTAATTTTCAAAATCCAATCCAGTTTCAAGTTCATCTTTCTTCAAAACTCAATCTTTCAGAATTTCTAACTTCGTTGTCAATCTCAAATCTATTTCAAACTTGGATTCAAAGTTTAAAAGAAATTCAATTTCTAAACCATTTTCTAAAGGATATTTTTCAAACCTATTTCAAAATCACTTAGAAAATCCAAATTTCTGAAATATCTTCAAAACGCATACATTTTAGCACAAGCATGACTCTATGTGCATTTAGGATTTTAAAATTACTTAGACAAATTTAGGCAAAGAAAAAGACATTAATTCGATCCTTGGTTCAATTACCTCTAGTAAAGGCGCCAAGAACGGTTGAACCTCATACCAACGAGTGAATCCAGTCTCTCTATTTTCTTACAAAATTTCAAAATGGATGCGAGTAAATTTCAAAACATCTTTCCTTTTTCAAAGGTCAAGTGAGACCTTGCAAAGGGTTTCTCTTCTCCCTTATGCTTTTTCCCTTCAAAAAGGGGAAAGGAAGAAAGGTAAAAGGTAAAAATTTTGCAACGATCACAAGCAGAAATGATTTGTCCTATCGCAATTTGCGTTTATGAGCTTTGCCTATATAAACGATGTCCTATTGCAATTTACACAATGCTATATTAGTAAGAATCCATTATTATAAATCGTCAACTCACATTTAGCACTCATAAATAAAAATAATGATTTACACAATAATGCTATATTAGTAAGAATCAAGATTAAGGTTTGTTGTCCTATCACGATTTGCTTTTACGAGCATTTTCTATGTGAACAATATGTCGTATCACGATTTACACAATAACTGATTCATAAACAAATCGATGTGGTGTTTAGACTTAGTAAACTATAAATCAAAGAAAACAAACATCATCATATGCCCAATCACGATTAGGGTTTAGGATTTAGGGTTTAGGATTTTAGGGGTTTAGGCTTTATGGTTTAGGATTCAGGGTTTGGGGTTTGCGGTTTAGGTTTTAGGGTTTAGGGTTTAGGGTTTAGGATTTAGGGGTTTAAGAGTTTAGGGTTTAGGGTTTAGGTTTTAGGTTTAGGTTTTAGGATTTAGGTTTAGGGTTTTAGGGGTTAAGGGTTTAGGTTTTTATGTTTTAGGGATTGGAGTTTAGGGTTTAGGGTTTAGGATTAGAGTTTTAGGGTTTACGATTTAGGTTGTAGGGTTTAAGGTTTAGGGTTTAGGAAGTTATCGCGACAATGGTATGCCTTTGTTTGTCTTTGCGAACGATATCGATATATAATATCACGATTGATGAGCTTTATGTTTCAGGTTTTTGGCTTTAGAGATTGGGGTTTAGGGTTTAAGGTTGACGAGCTTTGTCTATGTGAACGATATATCCTATCGTGATTTACACAATGACTGATTAATAAAAGGCAAAAAACTAAAACAATAAAAAAATTGAAACGATGTTTAGAATAGATAAAGTAAAAATTGAGGTTACTTCTTAAATACAAATTGATTTATAACTTGATATCAATTTAAGTCACACTTGCAAATCAATTTCACTGTAATGATTTGTTCTATCGTGATTTGCTTTGTCCTATCACGATTTACAACTGGATTCAGGGTTTGGGGTTTGCGGTTTAGGGTTTAGGGTTTAGGTTTAGGGTTTAGGGGTTTAGGGTTTAGGGTTTAGGATTTAGGTTTAGGGTTTTTGGGTTTTTGGGTTTTTGGGTTTTTGGGTTTTTGGGTTTTAGGGTTTTAGGGTTTAGGGTTTTGGGTTTTGGGTTTTGGGTTTTGGGTTTTGGGTTTTGGGTTTTGGGTTTTATGTTTTAGGGATTGGGGTTTAGGGTTTAGGGTTTAGGGTTTAGGGTTTAGGGTTTAGGGTTTAGGGTTTAGGGTTTAGGGTTTAGGGTTTTAGGGTTTTAGGGTTTAGGGTTTAGGGTTTAGGGTTTAGGGTTTAGGGTTTAGGGTTTAGGATTTAGGGTTTTAGGGTTTTAGGGTTTTAGGATTTAGGGTTTAGGGTTTAGGGTTTGGGATGTAGATTGGGTTTGGATTTTATGAGAGCTAAATGGGTCTCACAACCAACCCAATCTAATCACCCCCATCTAAACCCATCACACAATCGAGATTTATGTTGACGAGCTTTGTCTATGTGAACAATATATCCTATCATGATTTACACAATGACTGATTAATAAAAGGCGGAAAACCAAAACAATAAAAAAATCAAGACGATGTTTAGAATAGATAAAGTAAAAATCGAGGTTACTTCTTAAATACAAATCGATTTACAACTTGATACTGATTTAAGTCACAGTTGCAAATCGATTTCACTGTAACGATTTGTCCTATCGTGATTTGCTTTGAGGAGCTTTGTCTATATTAACGATTTTCCTATCGTGATTTACACAATGACTACTAAAAGCTGAAAAAGCGGATTAAAAAACAAATCGACACAATGTTTATTGGTAATGTGAATGATTTGTCCTATCATGATTTGCTATTAGGAGCTTTGTCAATGTGAATGATATGTCAAGAAAAACAATAAATAAATTGACACAATGTTTAGACTTAGTAAACTACAAATTGAGACTTAATTGCAAATCAATTTCACTGTAACGATACGTGCTATCATGATTTGCTTGGTATGTTCTATCGCGTTGACTAGTTTTGTAAAAGGCAGATGAAATGACATTTTTTAATTTAATTAATGCGCAATGCAATTTATTTGCTTACGCTTTTTAAAAACTGGCAGTGTTTTTTAAAAACTAGCGGTATATGAAATGACATTTCCTTTATATATGAATGACACGTCACACAAGTTTAAGACAGTGTCGCTTCACTTTGCTTCATGAACAATGAACAGACGAACCGACGTTTCTTTTATAAATGACATGTTTGTGAATCGAACATATAACCTGCTTCATCACAAAGGGGGTATCGATGTCGAGGAAGAAGAAGATGACAGCTACACGACGAGCGATAGTAAATCAGGCATATATTATCTAAACCTCATGACGAGTTTCTTTAAAATTTGTCTCTTTTATGGCGTATATTCGATTTGTGTTGTGTATTATAGAAAGAAATTTCAATATCGTTTCTTGAATATTCTGCTAATGTCAGTGGAACATCCACAAAAAACGGTGCTCGAAAACTCAGCAAAGGGCTCCAAGATAACATCAAATGGCTCCAAAACGAATTTACAAAAAGAAACACTATCAGTAATCTCATGCACTGCATTTTGACAGACTGAAGGCAATAGGGAAGCTTTGAAGTTTAAAATTTTATAGAAATTTCTAACGACACAGAGATTGTCGTTAGCAGTTGGTCAGTATGTCGTCAACAACAGAAATTCAGTCCATATTGGATTCTAAGGCTGGAATATGTTCTCAGCAATTTTTTAACATATGCATTGTTGTCACCAGTTTTCTAACGGCACACGATCTGTCGTTAGCAGTTGTCTCCCGAGAATGACCCTATTTCCCAAAAGGACCTCTTCAGTAGTCATCTCATGCACTGCATTTTGCATTTTACTAACTTGTTTTCTTGCAGAAACCCAATTAACCCATTAGAAAAAAGCCTACTAAGTCTTAGAATCATCCTATAAACAGACATTAGTGTTAAAATGTAAAATATAAAGTGTAATATATATAATAATAATATTATTATTACATTATATTATTATTATTATATATATTATTTTTTGCTTTTTATATATGTCTAGTTCCATTTGAACTAGATATATAATCTGGTCAAGTTCTTGTTAGAACTTGACTAGGTTATAGCCGTTGGACTCTAGTCCAATGGCTTCAGTAAGAGCCATAGTCCAACGACTCTTTTTGGGAGAGCTCAAAATGAGCTCTCCTCTCTTATTTCATCTTGTATAAATAGGGGTGAACCCCTCCATTAATTGTATTCAATGCTTTTTAAGCATTTTGGTTATTAATAAGGATTTTTCTTTTATTGTT
Source organism: Nuphar pumila (assembly GCF_984573655.1). Classification (NCBI taxonomy): domain Eukaryota; kingdom Viridiplantae; phylum Streptophyta; class Magnoliopsida; order Nymphaeales; family Nymphaeaceae; genus Nuphar; species Nuphar pumila. Next base: position 89,520,378 of record NC_143259.1, read on the forward strand.
GTGTTCTTTCTTTTATGCCCTTTTACGAGTTGTGCTTGAAGTGTCTTTTAGACACTCTTTTTAGTGGATTCAAGTGCTTTCTTAGAAGACCGCCATTTCATTACATGGTATCAGAGCCGTGGAGATCTTAGATTGTGAAAAGCTTTTGCCTCATTTTTTGTACCTAACTAGCAAAGGGTGTTTCATCACATCGTTCTTGGCTCAAGAAGATTCGTTTGAAGAAGGCTATTAAAAAAAATTGCTATAAAATTTGTATTATCTATCCTCTCTCCCACACTTTTATCTCTTCTTTTCTCTCTCTTCTCTCATCTCTTTCTCTCTCACCCTTATAAAAGATGGATGACAATGATAAGATCACTATCATACCCATGAAGTTAAGTGATACTAATTATGTAATGTGGACTTCGATTATGATGCACCATATTTGGGGAAAAGGGCTATAGGGTATAGTGGATGGTTTTGATTCGAAACCTAAGTTATCTCTCACCAAGATAGAGGGTGATAAATAAGTTCCTCTAATGAAAGAGGAGAAGAGTAAGGCATTAGCCACTTATGAAAAGATATGGAAAGAATGGAAAATAGGGTATATGTCATGGCTAATTAATAGCATAGACATTAAAAAATGCTCTATTCTTGCTAAGTTAGAACATGCCAATAAGGCTTGAGAATACCTCAAAAATATGTATTCCCTTAAAGATATTGCACATGTGTGCAATTTACAAGACAAAGTTTGAACAATGACTCAAAAGGAGAAAACCATTAGAGAATATTACAACAAGTTGTCCGAACTTTGGAAAGAATTAGATCTTTTAGGGTCAAAATGACATTGTCCTGAAAACATTGAGCTTTGTCAAAAAATAACTTGATATGAAGCATTTTTATCAATTTGTAAACGGTTTGAGACCGGAGTTTGAGTCGACTAAATCAGCTCTTCTTCATTGAGAAAAAGTTCTCTTTATCATCGATACTATAGAAGAATTAACTATGAAGGAAAACAAAATTAGAAAGAATACTCCAAAACCAGAAGATGATTTCATTCTAGCTGCATCTAGACCAAGTAATCATGTACGCTCTTACAGACCACTTCATTTCAATAAACAAAATGGTGACTTTGACAGGAAAAAAAGTTATTTGCCACCATTGTCATGAACTAGGACACTATAGGCCTCAGTGTCCTAAACTTAAAGAGCTAAGGGAAAAGAGAGTTGTGACTGTTGGATCAGAACCCAAAGATCAAGATGCACCAGTTTCAATAGACCAATTAATGGAGATTCTCCAACCTCTTATGAAAGAAGCTTTCACCTCGTCTGAAGCCTCTACTGGAGCAACTGTTTTATCCTTCTCTGATCCTGGTAACTTTTCGTGGCTTCTTGACTCTGGTGCTTCATTTCATATGACCTCAAATAACAATAGCTTATATGAATGTATCAAAAATAAGTCAAGTGTGTCAAAAGTTTTTACAGCTGATGGAACCACTCTTGAAATAGAAGGAATAGAAAATTTTAAAAAAAATCCATAAAACTAAAAAAAAAAATATTCCAGAAGTTAGATATATTCCTAAACTAAATTTAAATCTTTTATCTGTCTCTCAAATATCTGATCATGGATGTAATGTTTTCTTTGCTTCTCGTGATTGTTGGGTACAAAATCACCAGTCAGGAAAGCTTATTGGAGAAGGCCATAGAGAAGGAGGACACTATTACATGGATTTTTTTGGAATTGCCTAAGAATGTTTTTTGTTATAATATTCAGAAAATAGAGTTGGATTTGTGGCATAAAAGACTTGGTCACCCTCATATGGCCAAAATCCAACATTTTTCAAGTTTGGAAAAATTTTGTAATTCTGAGAATTTTACTTGTAAAGATTGTATTGTTGGCAAAATGAAAAGATTATCATTTTATGATCGAACTTTTGTTTCTTTCAGACCACTTGAATTAGTACATTCAGATATTTGGGATTCTGCACTAATTATTTCAAAAGATGGCCTTGCATATTATGTCATCTTTGTTGATGATTTTTCTAGACATACTTGGATTTATTTTTTTAAACATAAATCTAAAGTCTTTTCATATTTTCAAATATTTCATAACATGATTAAAAACAAGTTTCAAAATGATATTTTCATTTTTTGCACGGATTCATGGGGAGAATTTATGTCTAAAGAATTCAAAGATTATCTCAATTTATATGGCATTACACACCACAACAAAATGGATTGGCTGAACGTAAACATCGACACATTATGGAAATAACTAGGACATTATTAATAGCAAACCAAGTTTCAAAAGAGTTTTGGGCAGAAGCTGCCCAAACTGCTGCCTAATGTAAATACCCTAAATTTTCCTCATCCATTCTTAAACATCCCTCTTCTCATAGATGCCAACCCCTGTAGGTCAGTCCCCTTAGGAGTTCAGCCCTTGGTCCAGTCTAGTTTAGGTGTCATTTTGCCATTTTTGTCAGTAAAATTCTCAGCTTACCCCTAGGTAATCCTAGATCTCTGTCAGTCAGAGTCGACCCAACTCATTTTAAGTTTAGAACTGTTAGAATGTCAGTCATTTCTAGCTCATCTGAGCTCACAATAAGTTAATCCTATTTATTTCTGACCATTTCAGCTAAAATTTATTCATTTCTCGAGAGATAAGCTCATTTCTAGATCGAATCTAAGTCAATTGTCTCTGAGTCAGTTAATTTCAGTTGACCCTATTTTTCTAAGTCTAGCTTGAGCTCACAATGAGTTCAAGTGGTCCAGTTTTAGTTCAAGTCCATTCTCCATATTGTGAGAGCTCGTTTTAGCCCAATTCAGCTCATTTCATCTGAAATTGAGCTAAGTTGTGTCAGTCTAGCTTTGAGCTCCAAAATTAGTTCATCTCAGTATTACTGACCTTTATTCCAGCTCAAACACAGTGCAATCTCGTTACCCAATTCACTCCAGTATGCATTTCTCTGAGAAGTATATCATTTCTTGATCATTCAGTTTAGGAGTTTGGTTGAGTCAGTGTTGTTTTAGTTTCTTTGAGTTTAGAAACCCTAGGATTCATTGTAAACTAGTCAAGACTAGTTCAAACCTTGTTTTCAGTGTCACTCCATGCCCTGCAAGGGCAAAATCATTCCTCAAATCATTCTGTCAAGAACTTCATTTTATCATTCTCCCAACTGGTACAACCACTAATCAGAGCTTGGATCAGTTCCCTTCTTGAAAATTTTAGTTATATCCGAGTCTCAATTCACATTTGGATCGGATTCAGTGTTGAATCTGAATCCAATTATCAATTCTCATCCTCGAACAAGAATTCTCAATTTCTTATCTCTGCAAGGGGCCCAAGACTTCAAATCCCTCGTTGAGTGTTTGTAATCATTTTATGTCATTTCTCGTCATTTCATGACATTTTATTGTATTTTATCTCATTGCATGTCATTGCATGTTATTTTTGAGATTCAGTATTTTGGTTTTTCAAAATCTCAAATCCAAATTCGAGTTTTAAAACTTTATTTCGAAATCAATTTCAAAAACTTGAGTTTTAAATTAACATTTGTCATTTGGTCAATCCCCCAGGGCTTTACATTCCTCATTCCAAAAACATTTTCCTTAGAAAAATGATCTGGATTTGTTTCAAACTCAATTCTAAATCAATTTTCAATTTTTATCAACTTTCTTCATGTGGGGCCCACCCTGCAGGGGTGCAAACCCTATTTTTTCCATTTTTATTCAATTTCATTTCATTCCATGCTTTACTTATTTCAAAAAAAAATTCTAGTGGGTCTAGGTGTCTTTTTAAAGTTTTTGAAAAAAATAGTTTTTAACCCCTTTATTTTCTAGTTTTTAAAATCATTTTTTTAAATCAAATGGGGCCCACAGTAGGTGGTGCTATATTTTAGGATATTTAGGTTAGTGTTCTAATTAAATTAGAAGTTTGAAAAAGTCAAAGTTGATTTTAAAACTCTACCTTTATTTTGGTATTTTAAAACTTCATTTTTAAATCTTGTAATTAAGGTTTTAAAAACCAAATGTGGGCCCACAGAGGTGGCGCTATATTTGGATTGATTTATTAGAATTTTACTTAGGTTAGAACTTCAATTAGGAAAAGTAAAAAAGTTAGTTTCAATTAGGATCATTCCATAGAAAATCACGCCTCTTAATTAGTTTTAATTAAGAGAGTTCCAACTAGATCGAAACTCTAAAAGCCTAAAGTTAAAAAAAATCTATAAATAGGGGCTATAGGATTTTGACCCCCCTATCTCTCACCTCTCTCAGCTCTCCTTCCTCCTCCATTGCTTCAACTAAGGTAAGCTCTCTCTTCTTCTCCTTTTTTTATTATTCTATTTATTTATTTTACATAATTCCACCATTGTCGCCCCCATGTGTGAGCTTTTTCTTCATTTTTTTGTTCAAGGGACCCTAAAAATGATTCAAGATGATAATCTATTGATCATCCATGAGGTTTTACACATTTTTGATCCATTAGAATCATTGGAAATTTGATTATTATGTTAAATGCCTCAAAAAGATAGCGATTTGACCTTTTTATAGGTTAAATCCCTCTTTTAATGGCTAAATCAAAATCTTAGCCATGCTTATTTGATTTTTTTGTTTATTTCATCATATTCATATTTATTTTAGTTGTTCAAGCATTAAATCATGATTCATTTCATTATTTACATATTTTTTTATGTTTTTAGCGTGAATAATCAATTTTATTTCATTCTAGGGTTTTAGATTCGTTATTTATAAATCTGATCGTCGGTTAATGTAATTATTTTGCCAGTTTATGTGACTAATAAAATCTAAAAATTTTATGATGACATCATGCATGTGCTTACGATTTTTAATAAAAAAATGGGATTTTTAGAGGTCTCTAAGCTAGTGTTCAAAAATCAAAGTCGGAACCTATTTTCTGAGTCAGGAAAACGCTATGAAAATCTATGAGCATCTTTCTGAGGTTATATCTCCCTCACTGAAGATCAGATTGATGATCTATAAAAAACAGTGTGCTTTTCAAGATGTCTACTTCAATTTGTGTAATTTTTATAAATTTTTATGGTAGATTTTTATGCTTTTTTGATCCAACAACAGCATTTGTACTTCTTGGACCGACAGACCCAATTCAGGGACTAGGTCAACTTGTCAGAACGATTTCTCCCTAACCAGAGATTGTATTGATGATCTATAAAAATCCACTGATTCATCTGCATGTCTACTTTCTGTGGTATAAATTTTATAAATTTTATAAATTTTTACCATAGATTTTTATTTTCGTGAAGCTCTCAATCAGAACCAATATTTCTTGAGTGAAAATCTTGATTCGAATAATGGTTTGATTTGCCGGAGCGATTTCTCCCTCACTGGAGATTATATTGTTGATCCGTAAAAAGGGTTCTCCTTGTTATGATTTCTAGTTTGCCTCTGTAAAATTTTATACATTTTGGTGGTGGTTTGCTGTGTTTCTTTGAGCCTAAAACCAAATCTGCATGTTTTACCTCGTTACATAAAAACTGGAATCGGGTACGTATTGTCAGAGGCGTATCTCCCTAACCGAAGATCATATTCCAGATCTGTGAAAAGGGTCATATTAATTAATTTGTCTAGTATCTCAAATTTTATTAATTTCTATGGTAGTTTGATATCCAATTCGTGTCTAACACTATGACAGGTATGTAACCGTCGATAAAATCATGTATTTTCATTTTTTTATTTAATTTTTATGTCAAAATAATTCTAAAAATTATATTTTTCAACTGCATTTTAATTTTAGGGTTATGAGAAGTTTCTTTATCAATTTTTATGAATTTTGGAATTCATTTGATGCATTATTTAGTTATTTCATAAAAATAGGATGCTCGCGGAGTTCCAATACAACTGAAACATAAGAAAATTTTGATTTTTTTTCCAACATTTCATTTTTTCATGAAAAGTTTATATTTTTATGATTTTATCATGTTCATAATCATATAAGGGTTCTCTTCACCCGATTTGGCATTCTTTTGAATTTGTTTGATCCTTGGATTAAGCGTTTTACAAAAATCTTTTCTGAAAAACCCTATTTTTAACCTTGTTTTGCAATAAAGGTTAATTTTTAAGGCTATTTTAGCCATTTTTCCAAAATTATGAATTTCAAAGTTGTTTATTTTAATTATTCATTCAATTATGCATCAACTTTTTTTATGTTTATTTCAGGAAAGCATAGAAAAAGACTTATATTTAGATAAATCCCTCAATTTTCAGATATTGTTGGATAAATCCAGAAAAACCAATATTTTTGCTATTAACCCGATTGCTAATTTTGCAGAAAAGATCAAGAGTTCACTTTCTTTTTTCTTTTTTTTATTTCAATTCAATTATTAATGTAAATTATTAATGTAAATTATTTATGTAAATTATTAATGTAAATTATAAATGTAAACTTTAGAATAAGAATTTACTTTTCTTCTTAGATTAGGGTTGCATTGCATATAGTTTATTTTCAATAATATTAATTGTGTGATGGATGATGATTCATATGCATATTCAAATTCACAATGGTCTACACAAAATGCATGTGCACTCACTTTTAAGGAGTTAATAAACTCGATTGAGTTTGTCTTTGTGGTCATAGTCAGAATACGAACAATATTCAGATTTACCATCTTCTTTTAAGCCACGAATGACCTACACTCTTAGGCTATTCTAAAAAATCATTGCATATTTTCAAAGTTTTCTAAGTATTTCCTCTATTAGAATCAAATGAGATATATTCAATATATATTTGTGGTCATAGTCATAGATATGTGGAAAATATATTTCATCTAAATTCTATAAGGCACAAAAAATCCTTTTATCAATGATTTTCCATAATTTTTTCAGAAAATATTTTCTCAAGTTGCATTCATGCATGATTTAGATTTAGATGGCATCATAAAAAGATTTTATAGGGCCACACACCCCTCCTTGTTGGATTGTTTCACGAATCCATCTCAGAAAAATCGAATTTCTCAAAGTTATTCTGGGTTTTCCTAAAATCGATTTTCTTAAAATTATCCAAGTTTTCTTCCGAAATCGATTTTCTTAGAATAGTTTCCTTTTTCAAAAGTATTTTTCTAAGTTTAATTCATGAATTTTCAAGCTTTAATATTTCTCAATTTTAGAGTTCAAATCTCAAAAAAAAATTTCTTAAAGTCACCTGGATTTTCTTCAGAATTTGATTTTATCAAAACATCAAGATCTCCTTTTCTTCAAAAATTGATTTTCCCAAAACATAGAAATTTCCTTTTCTTCATAAATCGATTTCCTCGTAATAGTTTCCCTTTTCAAAAGTGTTTTCTAAAGTTCAGAATCGATTTTCTCAAAGATATTCTGGTTTTTCTCTCAAAATTGATTTTCTTAAAAACACCAAGATTTCTTTTCCTTCAAAAATCGATTTCCCTTTTCTTCAAAAGTATCTTCCAAACCCTGATTTATGATTTTGCAATCATCTCCCTTCTCCAAAAAAATCTAAATATTCAAAACATACATCATGTTTTCAACATGTATTTTCCAAAGTTTATAGCACATGACTGATTCTTCGTGTATTTAAGAGACAGAACATCGATTTAGACAAGTTGAGTAAAGCAAAGCACATAATTGATCTTTAGTTCGATTACCTCTGGTTATGGTGTCAGGAATGGTTGAACCTCATACCGACAGGCGAGTCTCATTCCTCAGAATTTTCCCGCATTTTAAAATGAAGGAAAATTATTTTCAAAACTTTTTCAAAGGTCAGTTTGACTTACAAAAGTAAAATTTTGTGATGATAATAGGTTTGGCAACTGAGATGGGACTTGTTTTTGCCTGATCAATGTAATGTTTTGCTCTATTCAACTTATCAAAATCGTGTTCTATAATGTCATCTTTATATCATGTGAACCTAGGAGCCTAGAATCAAACCCAACTCACATGGATTGCATGTAGACTTAGGCATAGTTTGGTATGACCGATTGATGAGGCATTATTCATGCTCACTTAGACTTAGGTCAAATACAATCTTCCTCAATCTAAGATCTGATTGGAAACAATGTTTACTTCTCATAAATTTTTCAAAATTCTTCTTCTTTAGGTCATTAGAGCCTTCTGTTTTCTTGCATGTTGATCATTTTTCAAAAACAATCCCACCTATTTTTACCTGGCCACCACGTTGTTGGGATTTCTTTCAGAACCATAGTTTGAGACAGCCTCGCAACTGGGTCACCTATTTGGGTTGATTCCCCCCTGCCACGTATCGAGGGTCATAGTTCAAAGTATATCGAGATACGCTCAAGGATGTTGGAAAACATGAACCTAGAATCAGAGAAATTCTTTTTATGCCTTGTACATCGGGCTTCGGCTCTAATATATCAGCATAGCATGATTGAACACAGATGATTTGAGCCATAGAGTTAGGGTTAGGGTCCCATAACTATTTCAAAACTTTGTGCATGTAGAGTCAACTTTTTAAGGAATGTTGTATGCACATACTTGATTGTGCATACTTTATTCTCTTTGTTTTCTTATATTTTTCAATAATTTCTCTGAAAACCTTGGATGATTTCTTAAAAATCCTCTATTATTTCTTCAAAATTTCAGGCAATTTTTCTTTTCCTTCCTTTCTTCTAGATCTCGAATTTCTGCCTTATTTTGATCCTGCCTGCAGCTTTCAAAAATCGTGTATTTTTTTAAGTCTTGCCCTTATTTCTTCTCCATTTTCCAGTCTATCCTGATGGAATCCAGTCAGCTTGATTCAGTCTTTTCCGAGGGCCATATCTCTTACAAGGTAAGACAAGGTCTCCCTGATCATTGGATTCTCAACACTGGATCTTTCTTTCCCTGGTGGTATTATTCCTAGCTAAAAAACTTCTTTCGTATGTTCCCAGCCCATCTGAGCGACTACGGATTAGAGCTGGTAGCGATAGTGGGAAAGCAAATCATCAATGGCAATTTAATTCAAGCACTGGCAGAGAGGTGAAATCCACACACCTGCACCTTGTGGTTTCTGTGGGGAGAGATGACTCTACTGCTGGACGAATTTTCAGAGATTATGGGTCTACTAAAGCCAATCGGTCAGCCAAAAGATCTTAAAGTAGCAGTTTTTTATCAACATCAAGGGACTTGACCCCCGAGATGCTTTAGCTCGAATGATTGGACACAAATTTTGGTCGTTGATAGAAGCATATGAGAGTTAGTGTGTCAACTTGTTTGAGCTATATCGACTATATGTGACATTTGAAGAAGTTGACTCCTTATCCCGAGCAGCGCGAGAAAGAATTCAACATACAATGGCCTTTTGCACAGTAGGACTAGACTTCTTCCAAGACGGATAGAACTACGTTGACATCAGAATAGTGTAACTTTTGCAAAGATGGGGAAGTCAGCAGACCAACCATCTCTCGATCGCCATGGCCGCACTTGCCTTCTTATATCGTGGATTGACCCGCTTCAAGCTCAAAGATTTGATCTTAGTAGAAGGGTGTATCTATGCATTGTAGTCTTGGTTCTTCTGACATGTGCCAACTCGAGCAAGTTCGTTCAGATATAGCGGCAAGGAGCCACTACCTATTCTTCGGTACAGATTCTTGATCAAGAACCTCCATGAAGAAGAAATCATGTGGGATTACTTCGATAGTCAAGAGTCACCCCCTCAATACACTTATACGCATGGCAAGTGACTCAAGTTACTCGAACCATTCTTCACCATCTATTACAAGCTAGAGCGATGTGTCAGGCAGTTCTCGCAGAGGAAAAAGCGTATTGATGCTCCACTACTATCAGGTATTGTGCTAGAGTTTGATCTAAAGTCTGCTCAGTAGTCCAGAACATACCATCCCGCTAAATATAGCTGAGATTCTTTTGTTGTCCTTACTATTTTCCTAGTCCTCGAGTGTCCTCTGATTATCTTGAGTGGTGGCAGATTGTTTCTCCACTCCCTCTTTGTCAAGTTTATTATAAATCAAATCATTTATTTTCAATAATTTTTCACTCTATCATGGTTCGACGACCTCACCTAGGTAACAAGGTATATCTTAGTTGTTCACTCATTCATTAAGATTGAAAACACAATTATCGCAATTCTAGCAATGACCCAATCCATGGTAATGGGATATTCTTCAAATTGTCGATCTGATTCACACCAGATATTTTCTCCTCTATTCGTTTTATCCAAAATTGTCATCCTCAGATTTTGATCATCTGTCATATTCTGCAGAGAGCACTCACGATTCTATATGGTTCAGACAAGGTCCAACAAGAAAACCGCACCCATCCAGCATATAAGTTCAGGTTAAGGGTTACACCAGAGCCTCGCTTCATGAGGTATTTTATCTCTGCCCGTTCAGGTTAAGGGTTACACCTGAGACTCATTTCATGAGGTATCAGACATGCCCGTTCAGGTTAAGGGTTACACCTGAGCCTCCTACGTGAGGTATCTTCTCCCCATTCAGGTAAGGGTCAAGCCTGAGCCTCATTCTGATAAGGTGAATCTACTTCTTCATTCTCCATTCTATATCTACCATTTTCACTAGAGCAAATTCTTTCATACCCAGTCAAATTCTTCTAACTAGGCATTTTATAGCCCAAATTTGGTGTGTTTTTCTTTGCCACTAATCCCAACTCTCAACCGACTTAGTAGCAAAGAGGGGCATCTATAAACACCCTAAATTTTCCTCATCCATTCTTGGACACCCCTCCTCTCGTAGATGCCAACCTCTGTAGGTTAGTCCCCTTAAGAGTTCAGCCCTAGGTTCAGTCTAGTTTAGGTGTCATTTCACCATTTTTGTTAGTAAAATTCTCAATTTACCCCTAGGTAATCCTAGATCTCTGTCAGTCAGAGTCGACCCAGCTCATTTTAAGTTCAGAACAGTTAGAATGCCAGTCATTTCTAGCTCATCTGCGCTCACGATGAGTGAATCCTTTCATTTCTGACCATTTCAGCTAAAATTGGTTTATTTCTCGAGAAATGAACTCATTTTTAACTTGAATCCAAGTCAATTATCTCTAATTTAGTTAATTTCAGTTAACCATATTTTTTTGAGTCTAGCTTGAGCTCACTAGGAGTTCAAGTGATCCATTTTCAGTTCAAGTCCATTTCCCATTCTATGGGATCCCATTTTAGCCAAATTCAACTTATTTCAACTGAAATTGAGCTAAGTTGAGTCAGTCTAGCTAGTGTTTGAGCTCCAAAATTAGTTCAGCTTAGTATTATTGACCTTTATTCCAGCTCAAACACAGTGCAGTCTCGTTACCCATTTCACTCCAGTATGCATTTTCACCATTTTTCTTAGAATTATACCATTTCTCGATCATTCAATTTAGGAGTTTGGTTGAGTCAGTGTTGTTTTAGTTTTTTTGAGTTTAGAAACCCTAGGATTCAGTGTAAACCAGTTGAGACTAGTTCAAACCTTGTTTCCAGTGTGGGGCAAAATCATTCCTCAAATCATTCTGTCAAGAACTTCATTTTATCATTCCTCCAACTGGTATAACCACTAATCGGAGCTCGGATCAGTTCCCTTCTTGAAATTTTTAGTTATATCTGAGACTCAATTCACATTTGGATCAGATTCAGTGTTAGATCTGAATCCAATTATCAATTCTCATCCTCGAACAGGAATTCTCAATTTCTTGTCTCTGCTATGGGCCTGGGACTTTAAATCCCTCACCGAGTGTTTGTAATCATTTTATATCATTTCATGTCATTTCTCATCATTTTATGACATTTTAATGTATTTTATTTCATTTCATGTCATTTTTGAGATTCAGTATTCTGGTTTTTCAAAATCTTAAATCCAAATTCGAGTTTTAAAACTTTATTTCGAAATCAATTTCAAAAACTTGAGTTTTAAATTAACTTTTGTCATTTGATCAATCCCTCTAGGCTTTACATTCCTCATTTCAAAAACATTTTTCTTAGAAAAATGATTTGGATTTGTTTCGAACTCAATTTCTAAATCAATTTCCAATTCTTATCAACTTTCTTCATGTGGGGCCCACCCTACTGTGGTGCAAACCCTAATTTTTCTATTTTTATTCAGTTTTATTTTATTCCATGCTTTACTTATTTCAAAAATAAAAAAAAAATCTAGTGGGTCTAGGTGTCTTTTTGAAGTTTTTAAAAAAATCGCTTGTAACCCCTTTATTTTCAAGTTTTTAAAATCGTTCTTTTTTTAAATCAAATGGGGCCCACAGTAGGTGGCGCCACATTTGAGAATATTTAGGTTAGTTTAGGATTTAGTTAGTGTTCTAATTAAATTAGAAGTTTGAAAAAATCAAAGTTGATTTTAAAACTCCACTTTTATTTTGGTATTAAAAACCAAGTGTGGGCCCACAAAGGTGTCGCCACATTTGGATTGATTTATTAGAATTTCACTTAGGTTAGAACTTCAATTAGGAAAGTAAAAAAGTTAGTTTCAATTAGGATTCTTTCATAGAAAATCGCCCCTCTTAATTAGCTTTAATTAAGAGAATTTCAACTAGATCAAAACTCTCAAAGCCTAAACTTAAAAAAATCTATAAGTAGGGGATATAGGATTTCGACCCCCTATCTCTCTCTCATCTCTCTCAGCCCTCCTTCCTCCTCCATTGCTTCAACTAAGGTAAGCTCTCTCTTCTTCTACTTTTTTTATTATTTTATTTGTTTTTTTTTACATAATTCCACCATTGTCGCCCCCATGTGTGAGCTTTTTCTTCATTTTTTTGTTCAAAAGACCCTAAAAATGATTCAAGATGATGATCTACTGATCATCCATGAGGTTTTACACATTTTTAACCGTTAGAATCATTGGAAATTCGATTATTATGTTAAATGTCTGAAAAAGATCGAGATCTGACTTTTTTATAGGTTGAATCCCTCTTTTAATGGCTAAATCGAAATCTAAGTCATGCTTCCCTAATTTTTTTGTTTATTTCATCATATTCATGTTTATTTTAGTTATTCAAGCATCAAATCATGATTCATTGCATTATATATATATATATATATATATATATATATATATATATATATATTTATGTTTTTAGCATAAATAATCAATTTTATTTCATTCTAGGGTTTTAAATTCGTTATTTACAAATTTGACCGTCGGTTTATGTAATTATTTTTCCAGTTTATGTGCGCTAATAAAATTTGAATTTTTTATGTTGAAATCATGCATGTGCCTACGATTTTTAATAAAAAAATTGGGATTTTTAGAGGTCTCTAAGCTAGTGTTCAAAAATCAAAGTCGGAACCTATTTTCTGAGTCAGGAAAATGCTGTGAAAATTTAGGAGCATCTTTCTGAGGTTATATCTCCCTCACCAAAGATTAGATCGACAATCCATAAAAGAAAGTGTATTGCTCATGATGTTTACTTCAATCTGTGCAATTTTTATAAATTTCTACGATAGATTTTTATGCTTCTTTGATCCAACAACAATATCTATACTTCTTGAACCGACAAACCCGATTCAGGACTTGGGTCAACTTGTTAGACCAATTTCTCCCTAACCAAAGATTGTATCGATGATCCATAAATAGCCATTGATTCATCTGCATGTCTACTTTTTGTTATATAAATGTTATACATTTTTATCATGGATTTCTATTTTCTTAAAGCTCTCAATCAGAACTTGTATTTTTTGAGTGAAAATCTTGATTTTAATAATGGTTCAACTTGCTAGAGCGATTTCTCCCTCATCGAAGATCGTATCGCCAATCCGTAAAAAGTGTTCTTATTATTATTTCTAGTTTTCTTACGAGAAATTTTATAAATTTTTGTGGTGGTTTGTTATGTTTCTCTAAGTCCGAAACCGAAACTGTCTATTTTACCTCATTACGTAAAAATCGGAATCAGGTACATATGGCCGGAGCCGTAAGGGTCATCTTCATTAATTTGTCTAGTATCTCTTTGTCAAATTTTATTAATTTCTATGGTGTTTGATATCCGATTTGGGTCTGACACTGTGATAGGTATGTGACTATAGGTAAAATCATGTATTTTCATCTTTTTATTTAATTTTTATGTCAAAATAATCTCAAAAAATATATTTTTTTATTGCATTTTAATTTTAGGGTTATTAGAAGTGTCTTTATCAATTTTTATGAATTTTTTAATTCATTTGATGCATTATTTAGTTATTTCATAGAAATAGGATGCCCACAGAGTTCAAATTCAACTGAAACATGGGCAAAAAATGATTTTTTTCTAATATTTTATTTTTTCATGAAAAGTTTTATATTTTTAGGATTTAATCATGTTCATAATCATATCAGGTTTCTCTCCACCCTATTTGGTGGCTTTCTAAATAGAATGTCGGCTTTCTTTTGAATTTGTTTGATCCTCGGATTAAGCGTTTTACAAAAATCTTTTCTGAAAAAACCTCTTTTTAACCCTGTTTTGTAATAAATGTCAATTTTTAAGGCTATTTTTGTTATTTTTCATAAAATTCTAAATTTTAAAGTTGTTTATTTTTATTATGCATTCAATCATGCATCATTCTTTATTATGTTTATTTCAGGGAAGTATGAAAAAAGGCTTATATTCGGATAAATCCCTCAATTTTTAGATATTATTGGATAAATCCAGAAAAGCCGACATTTTTGCTAGTAACCTGTTTGTTAATTTTGTAGGAAAGCTCAAGAGTTCACTTTCTTTTCCTTTTTATTTATTTCAATTCAATTATTGATGTAAATTGTAAATGTAAACATTAGAATAAGAATTTACTTTTCTTCTTGGATTAGGGTTGCATTGCATATAATTTATTTATAATAATATTAATCATATGATGGATGATGATTCATATGCATATTGAAATTCACAATGGTCTACACGAATGGCACGTGCACTCGCTTCTAAGGAGTTAATAAACTCGATTGAGTTCGTATTTGTGGTCATAGTTAGAATACGGATAATATCCAGATTTATCATCTTCTTTTAAGCCACAAACGGCCTACACTCTTAGGCTATTATAAAAAATTATTGCATATTTTCAAAAGTTTTCTAAGTATTTCTCCTTTTAGAATCAAATGAGATATATTCAATATATATTCGCGGCCATAGTCATGGATATGTGGCAAATATGTTTCATCTAAATTCGATAAGGCACAAAAAATTCTTTTATCAATGATTTTCCATAAATTCTTCAGAAAATATTTTCTCAAGTTGCATTCATGCATCATTTAGGTTTAAATGACATCATGAAAAGATTTTATTGGGCCACACGCCCCTCCTCATTGGGTTGTTTCACAAATCCATCTCAGAAAAATTGACTTTCTCAAAGTTATTTTGGTTTTTTCTTAAAATCAATTTTCTTAAAATTATCCAAGTTTTCTTCAGAAAACAAATTTCTCAGAATAATTTTCTTTTTCAAAGGTATTTTTATAAATTCAATTCATGAATTTTCAAGCTTTAATCTTTCTCAATTTCAGAGTTCAAATCTCAAAAAATTTGATTTTCTTAAAGTCACATGGATTTTCTTCGGAATTCAATTTTATCAAAACATCAAGATCTCCTTTTCTTCAGAAATCGATTTTCCCAAAATATCCAAATTTTCTTTTCTTCAAAAATCGATTTCCTCAGAATAGTTTCTCTTTTCAAAAGTGTTTTCTAAAGTCCAAAATCGATTTTCTCAAAGATATTCTGGTTTTTCTCTCAAAATCGATTTTCTAAAAAACACCAAGATTTCTTTTCCTTCAAAAATCGATTTCCCTTTTCTTCAAAAGTATCTTCCAAACCCTGATTCACGATTTTTCAATCATCTCCCTTTTCCAAAAAAATTCAAATATTCGAAGCATACATCATGTTTTCAATCTGTATTTTCCAAAGTTCATAGCACATGCCTGATTCTTCGTGCATTTAAGAGACAAAACATCGATTTAGACAAGTTGAGTAAAGCAAAGCACATGATTGATGCTTGGTTTGATTACCCCTGATTATGGCGTCAGGAACGGTTGAACATTGTACCAATAGGCGAGTCACATTCCTCATAATTTTTCCGCATTTTAAAATGGAGGTGAGTTATTTTCAAAACTTTTTCAAAGGTCAGTTTGACTTGCAAAAGTAAAATTTTGCGATGATAACACCTATCTAATTAATCGAATGTCATCTTTGTCTTTGAAAAATACTACCCCAATTGAAAAGCTTGTGAATCTTTCTCCCGGCTACTCTAGATTGAGAGTATTTGGATGCAAGTGCTTTATTTTCACTGACAAAAATGACAAACTCTCTTCTTGTGTGATTCCTTGTGCCCTTTTAGGATATGCAGATAGAAATTTATATATATATATATATATATATATATATATATATATATATATATATATATTCTAAAAAAAGAAAGCTTCTTTGATTTTAAAAAACCTAAGAAAGTTACTGAATATTTCTTTCTGATAGATCTAACTTCAAAATCTAATGAATATGATCCTGAATGTGACTTTGACAATGATCAAATTACTATTGATATTGATCATAATGATGACAATGAAGAGCATATCAATAGGGATGTTGGATTACAATATTCAAGACGAAGAGAGTCAAACCTTCCATGTGCACTTGAAAAATATTTTGAAGTACCAACCAGAAGATCATCTTGAGTCTCAAGGCCTCCTAGAAAGTTTGTGTCATACGAATCCTTTTCACCCACATATAGGGCAATTACTGCATTAATACACTCATATGAAGATCTGTCATCATACTCACAAGCCAAAAATCATGTATAATGGGTAGAAGAAATAAAAACTGAGTTAGATGCACTTGAAAAGGCTTCTACTTGAACTATTCAAGATCTTCCTTTTAGGCAAGAAACCTATAGGTTGCCGATGAGTTTACAAAGTTAAAACCAAGAGTGATGAAACTCTTGAGAGATACAAAGCCCGATTAGTGGCCAAATGATATGCATAAGAATATGACATTGATTACGAAGAAACCTTTGCCCCAGTTGCACGTATAACCACGGTTAGAACCTTAATTGCCTTGGCTTTCATTAGAAAATGGTTCATATATCAGATGGATGTCAAAAATGCATTTCTAAATGGAAACCTAGTTGAAGAAGTGTGCATGGAAGCCCCATCTGGTGTTAGTATTCTCAAGAGTAATGCTCTTCGTTTAGGAAAGACTCTTTATGGCCTTAAACAAGCGTCAAAAGCTTGGTATGATAGGTTTAGTCATGTAATGCTTGATATTAGTTTTCAACCCTGTTTGACTGATACTGCTTTGTTTATTAAGAATTCTGATGCAAGGATTATAGTTCTTCTTCTCTATGTGGATGACATGATCATCACCGAAGGTGATAAACAGGGAGTTGCAAATATCAAAACTCTTCTTAAAACTCACTTTGAAATAACTGACTTAGGTTTATTAAGATATTTTTTAGGAATTGAAGTTGCTTATTCCCCTCATGGGTATTTGTTCTCTCAATCTATATTTGCCTTTGATATTATTTTCAAGTTTGACATTACAGATGATAAGAAAGTGGACACTCCGGAAGTTGTTAATGTTAAAATAAGAATTGATGATGGAGAACCTCTTGATGATCCCACTTTTTACAGATAGCTTAGCGAAGAGCTTTCCTATCTTTCTATTACTAGGCCAGATATAGCACATGTTATACACACATCTAGTCAATTTTAGCATGCTCTCACTTTTGTACACATGGGAGCAGTTTTGCTTATTATTAGATACCTAAATACCTCTCTCTCATGAGACCGCTTCTTGTCTTCATCGTCATCATTAGATTCAATTGCCTATACTGATGCTGACTGGGGAGGTGATCCTAATAATAGGCACTCAACCACTAGCTTTTGTGTTTACTTAGGTGAGTCCTTAATTTTGTGGAGGTACAAAAAACAGCAGAAAGTCTCTTTTTCCTCCCACCGAAGCTGAATATAGAGCCATGACGACCACTACAATGAAAGTTGTTTGGTTTAGATGACTGCTAGCTGACATGGAAGTTGAAGCAACACAAGCTTCAAGAATGTGTTGTGACAATAATAGTGTGATCTACATTGCAAGCAACTGAACATTTTATGAGCGCACCAAACACATTAAGATGGACTGTCATTATGTTAGAGAGGAATTTTTATGGAACTATTGATCTGCCATATGTTACATCAGAGTATCAATTAGCAGATTTCTTCACCAAGCCTCTTGTTGCTCCCAGATTTCACTTCCTCTTAAACAAACTTTCACTCATTGTACCGTAAGTTTGAGGGAGGGTGTTAAAATGTAAAATATAAAGTGTAATATATATAATAATATTACATTATATTATTATTATTATTATATATATCTTTATTTTATTTATTTTATTTTTTACTTTTGATATATATATATATAGTTCCATTTGAACTAGATATATAGTCTAGTCAAGTTCTTGTTAGAACTTGACTAGGTTATAGCCATTGGACTCTAGTCCAACGGCTACAATAAGAGTCGTTGGACTAGAGTCCAACGACTCTTTTTGAGAGAGCTCAAAATGAGCTCTCCCTTCTTCATTCCTCTTGTATAAAAAGGGGTGAACCCCTCCATTAATTGTATTCAATGCTTTTTAAGTATTTTGGTTATTAATAAAGATTTTTTTTATTATTGTGTTCTTTCGTTTATGCCCTTTTACGGGTTGTTCTTGAAGTGCCTTTTAGACACTCTTCTTGGTGGATTCAAGTGCTTTTTTAGAAGACCACAATTTCATTACAATTAGGTTCATAGGTTGTCCCACAAACTAATGAAGCAGTCTGAAACCCATTGATGAGCATGTAAACTAGTCCTATCAACTTTTCGTTTCAAGAAGCAGCTATAAATTTAGAAAATCATTTAAAATGTCTTTGTCAAAAATTTTATGCTTTTTGCCCAAAAGCTTGTTTTTGTTTTTACCTTTTAAAAGAAGTCTTTGACTTTTGCAAACATATCAATCATCTTTCATGTGATCTCAAGTGACAAGGCACTTCATCTTTTGCCTGACTTTATTCAAACAATGACTTTTTGCTCACAATTATCGAGTTCAAGGGAAAGCCCTTGTGTG
Organism: Nuphar pumila; assembly: GCF_984573655.1. NCBI lineage: Eukaryota > Viridiplantae > Streptophyta > Magnoliopsida > Nymphaeales > Nymphaeaceae > Nuphar > Nuphar pumila. The sequence goes on from NC_143259.1 coordinate 89,539,347, forward strand.
GAGCAAGGTACTAGTTTAGTCTTTGATCCAACCTTGTTTGGCAAGACACCTTTATCTATATAGACAGGCATCATAGAGAGACCCTCGCGTTAAGCTATGTGCACACCTTTAACTGTCATCTTGCACCGTCAACTGTCTATGTCTTTGTCTTCTCACAAGACTTTTCCAAAAAATACAATGTCATAGCCAATATTTTGTTCCTTCCAAAACCGATGTGTTTACTTCTTTGTTATCGATCGAGCTTTGCATACTTGACTATAAAGAAAGCACACCCTGTTTTTTATCGAGTCATTTCATATATTTAAGGTCTTATGTTTTCGATTTATCTCAAAACAAATCTAGTTTTGAGATCATCTTTAGCCTTCAAATTATTTTTTCAAGGTTTTTTATCAAATAAAAAATTAAACTAGAAGATCTCAGCTTTCAAAGAAGCTAAAGATCAAGTCAATCTGATATCGGAATCCAAAGTTATGGCAAATACAAGTTATCAACCCCTAACGACACATCAGGTGTCATTAGCATTTTTTATTCTTTTTCTTCAACAATTGGCATTTTCTTTGATGTGTCATTAGTATTTCCCTAACGACACATGGTTTGTAGTCAACAATTGGTTTCTTTCTTGATGTGTCATTAGTACTTCTTCTAACAACACATAAATTGTCATTAACATATAGTCTAATCTATGATATGTCGTCAACACTTTTTCTAACGACACATGGATTGTCGTTAGCAGTATTTGTCGTCAACAACCTTTTAAATTAAAAAACGCTCAGTGTTTGAAGAGAAACTGCCCAAAACTATCTTTATCTCACCAAAATCGTGAGATAAGACCTACCCTAATCCTACGACCCCTAAATCATATCTAGCCTACCTAACCTCTCAGATTTAGGCTAAAAAGAACCCTTTAGCCAATAAGAAAAGCCTTTTCAAACCTATGCCAATAGGATCCTGTCATGCCATCTCTGGACGTCTCTTTCATTTGTACGAATTATGTTTAGATCTACTTAAAAAACTTATAAATGGAGGTTCACCTCCTATTCCAACGTTGAGATTTAGCAATACCTATATTTATTTGAATTCTATGTGCAACTAGACCTAGTCAATATGGCCTACTTAAGCCGCACTTAACTTAGTCTAAGATCTAGATCCCCTATCTCACTCATCTTTGAAGCCCGCACTTGGCCAAAGTATTGCCCGAATTCCACTAAGTTCATCACATCGTAAAAAAGAACTACCTAAGCTTGATGCGAGATTTGATTTTGCTTGTTATTTTATTTTATTTATTTTTATAAGTGTAAAATTTTGCAACCTTCATGTATTATTTATGTTTTTACTTTTTTATGAGCTTTAAAGGCTTAAGCCCCTTTTTTTTAGAATCTACGTATGAGGTATGTGCACCTGTACTGATGAAGATTTTGAGCTCCTGATGCAAAGGATCCTTGCTCAATGGAGGATAAAAGATCTGTAACTTGAAAAGTAAACCCACAACTCTCAAATTCGAATATGATTTTAGATCAAAATAAAAATTCCTTTTATTGTTCTTTTCAAAATTTGAGTTCCACATCGTGTCGGGTTTTATTGCTCTTAGAAAACAAAATTAGCCTATTTGTTTCTTTATAATAAGGAAAAGTTTGTTCTCAGCGCTAAGGGCCCAAGGGCAGGACTGGTTCGCCATCTTGAACCAGCCAAAGGCTGGATCCATGGGCCAATGAAACGTTAGCGCCTTAGCGTAGAGATTTGAGGAAGGCCAAAAAAGAGCAAAAAGGGTCTCATCCTTTGACATTGGACGGGTAACCATCCTATGTTGATATGTTGATCCTTAACCGTCCAGATTCAGCTGAAGCATCTGGACGGCTGGGATCAGCTCACATCTAAGTGAAAATGTGGACAAATCTTAGCCATTGATTGGATGGCTAGGATGCCCTGTGTCAAACGACGGGATCCGTACTCAGAAAAAGAGCCAAAAAGGGGAGGGCGAACAGTCAGTCAGCGGAAGCGTGATGGAGGAGGAGAAGGAGAAGGAGAAGGAGGAGGCGCTCAGGGGCCTGTGGGAAGAGGTGAGGGAGCTAAGCTTGGGGACGCTACCGGCGGTGGAGCGGCTCCAATGTCCTCCCTCCCCACTGGACTTCCTCCGCCACTTCGTCAACCCCAACAAGCCGTGCATCATCTCCAACGCCATCTCCCACTGGCCCGCCCTCTCCCACACCCCCTGGACCAACGCCTACCTCTCCCACGCCCTCCGCCACTCCACCGTCTCCCTCCACCTCACTCCCGACGGCCGCGCCGACGCCCTCGCCCCCATCCCTGCCGATCACCACCACCCAACCGCCTCCACCTCGCGCCTCTGCTTCGCCTCCGCCCACGTCGAGCGGATGCTCTTTCCCGATGCCCTCCGCCACATAATTGTAGGCGCTGCTGCTGCTCATGCTGCCGATGTCGATGGTGGCTGTAGATTGGTGGCTTACGCGCAGGAGCAGAACAACTGCTTCCTGTCCGAGTACGCCTCGCTCGTCGGCGACGTCGAGACGCACATCCCCTGGGCCACGCAAGCTCTGGGCTGCCTCCCAGAAGCCGTCAACCTCTGGATCGGAAACCATCTCTCCCACACCTCCTTCCACAAGGACCACTACGAGAACCTCTACGCCGTCGTCTCCGGGGAGAAGCACTTCCTCCTCCTCCCACCCACCGACGTCCACAGGATGTACATCAAGCAGTACCCTTCCGCTCGCTACTACCACTCCAAGGTCCGCTATTTTCTTCTTCCAACTCCCTTTTTCCCTCTCTACTTGTTCAGAAAACCGGGATAATTTGGGATAATGCTCCTTCTCTTCAACCACTGACCGATTACTGTGGGCATTCTTCTGGTTGTGTTAGGAGAGCCGAGAGATGACGCTCAAGTTGGATGAGCCGTTGAGGCATGTGCCTTGGTGTAGCGTGGATCCTTACCCAACAACAGCTTGCTTGAGGGAGGAACAGATATCCTTGTACCCAAGATACTACAATGGTCCTGAGCCGTTTGCCTGTACTGTCAGCGCTGGGGAGGTTCTTTACCTGTAAGAGCGCCACCTTCCTTTTTCTCCTCCTCTCTCTTTTTTCCTTCAGTACTGAATGCTGAACTTCAGCAGCTGATATGTTCTGGTGTGCCATTACCGTAAATGAATGAAAGGGAGGGAGCAATCAGCATGTTGTGATAGGATCGGCATTGGGAGTCTTTGCACCACCTCTACAAGCCTACCGTGCACGCTAAAAGATTTTTTCTTGTATGTCATGCAGGCCAAGCATGTGGTTTCATCATGTTAGACAGACCCCGGATTCGGAAGGACGGACCATTGCCATCAATTACTGTAAGTCTTGATTTTCTCGTGTGTTGGCAGCCTTCTCTTTATGTGATTTCTAGGTCACGGTTGGGTCTCTGATTGATTAGTAAAAGTTTGCATCTTTTTTGGCAGGGTATGATATGCAGTTTGATATCAAGTATGCATACTACAACTTTTTGCAGTCAGTTGGTTAGACTGAGAAGTGGATCTTGGAGTTGAGGGACCAAGAATTTTCACCATTTAGATCGGATCAACATGTTCTTGATTGCATAGATTGATATGCTGGGAGCAGCAAGCACTTGCTTAGGATTTATCTTTGATTCTGTTCCGATATGACAAGAATGAAGGCATGCAAAAACATGGTTATGTCTTCACCTTGACCTTCCCGGTTGTCATTGTGTTGGTAGCTAAGCTAGGCCATTAATTTCCTCCAGGCTGAGCACAAGACCAGTTAAAAAAATAGGTGACCAGTTCAGCAATTTTGTGTATTTATGAGTTCAAGTACTTCGGAGCTAGGAATGAGATTAGGCAAAAACGTTATGCATGTCCTCTTGCGCAAAGAAATAAAGCATACGAACCACAGCATTTAAGCAAGATATCAAGACAATCATGGCCATCCTGTTGAGTGTTCTATATTGGTTCCTCTGCTTTTCCTTTGCAGACTTTGAATTGAAAGTGAAATACAAAATTCCAACAGTTGAAGATTAAGCACAATGGACAAATGCAAAAATGGCTCCGTTACATGCCCCTGCATCAAACTGTTGATGCAAACTAATAACACGAGTAACAAGTTTGTAAAGTCCCTAATACAATTGTGATCAGAAACCTACTGACCTTTCCTGATGGAGAACAAAATTGAGGCACATGGTGATAAAAATTATCATTGGATAAGTTCATGAATGCCTCTGTTTCATCTTGCCTGCAGAAAATTGCTGAGCTCTTTCCTGTTCTTGGGAAAGATCTGTCAACCCTAAAACAGTCATCATTGATGTACAAGAGAAGTCTCTAACTCCATTACCATCAGAAACTAACTAATCTTCCTGATGGAGAATTTTTGAGGTGCATAATAAAAATATATATCTGAAAATTTGGCTGATTAGTATGGCCAGCTGTTGGTTTTCTGCCCCACCTCCGCACAACAAGAGCCCTCTAGCCAAACAACATTTGTAAGATTGTGACTGGCCAATATTCAAGATTTTCCTAAAGATGAATGGTGCAGCAGGACAAGGAGTAGATGCAACACTAACAGGCCAATAAGAATAATCTTTGGTTATACCAGAACTGCTTATCCCAAACGAATCCTGTATGGCAATGGTCTTGCAACAAGCCCGTCGGTATACCACCCAGCAGCTTGTCCGTCACTCTTCGCATGGCTAAATTCCCTCAGCACATACTCATATGACAATTTTATCTTTCCACCTCCTTTGCAATCCTCAACGGCTCCTCTGGACTCGATTCCCACACTTTTCTCAAGCCAATACATGTAGCAGACATGGAACAGTGATTTGAGCATGTCGCTGGGAGTACAGCCTTCTTTTAATATCACCTGTTCAGTCAGGTTTTGAGGCCACAATAATAAAGCTTATCCTGGGAAACATCGCTCTTATAAGATAGCATGTAGAGCTGCAAAAACCAATCATGTTCTGAGTTTTTATACTTACACAGAATCTTCCTTCCTGTTCCACAAGAATGTAGCCTTCATTTTTGAAGAGTCTGAACAATGTGAGAGCATCCTCCTTGCCTCTGACAACCTCACTGAACTTGGAGCCCAGGTGTAGCCTATAATTTATCTGTGCAGCAGCTTGTTTGGCTTCCATGGAGAGAAGTTGGGTTTGTTCCTGCAGAGAAGGTAATATCTACCTCAACATCTAGACCTTGGACCTTGATTTTCTGAATCAAAAACCTCATACATTGGAGACATCACAAGGAAAAACAATGTTAACAAACTTCCAAGTAACTATATATCAAGAAATATGGAAACATATTCTCAGATATCAGTTTGTATCAAATTGCAAACCTATTGCCAAAATGAGTCCTGTTTGTGGACAACACTAATGTCAAGAGAAATTGCAGTGGAGAAAACTTTCTAAAGATAGATATTTATTTACTTGTTGCATAGGGTTGATCTTGAAACTTGGTATGCCTGAAAAAAGTGGCTCCTCATCGTTGACCTCTTTTACAGGTGGCACTTGACCACTAAGAAGATATTCACTGAAGACCAAACCTGTACAGTATTCAAAATCATCTCAAGATCCTTCTAAGGATAACTTCAGAAATACTATATTATAGAAATTTTGTTTTGAAAAAGGCAGATGCACTTTTGCAGTATAAGAGAATGGAAACGAAGCAACAAAACTGATGAATGATGCAGTAACATTTTCAACTAAAGCACTATTTTGTGGTTTTAGCAACAAATTGGCATCCTGATTTATCAACTCCCACAAAAAGGATAAACACCAAGGTAGAATTTCTATAGTAACCATTAATGGCTTTCTGCTTCTCAAGCTCCTATAGTGTTCTCCATGTTTTTATCCTCGACTGTCTTGTAACTTTTCGAGTAAAAATCAAATATCACAGGGCTGTTATAATTCTATGACTTTCTAGTTGTTCAAGTTGATGTTAAAAACATTCCCCTCATAGCAACCTTGGAAGACAACCACCTCTCAAATATGGTATTGAGTTTAATAGTTTGCATAGAAATTAACTGCAATGTTTCGCTTTGATCATTTGGACAACTTTGATTACTATATAGGTAGAAACGGTATCCCACTCTTCTAGATGATGTGGATCATATTACCATTGCAATGAACTTTCCAACAGAATGCATAATTTGGAATCCTTGCAACAAAAATTTTAAATGAAGGATGGGAGGTCGCCAGAACTATTTATTTCAACTTCTGATAAACTATAAATAGACCATTTTCAAGAAAAGGGTAAACTATAAATAGACTTAATCTCACCTATCACAAGTATACCTCAGATTTGTTGTCTCATAGGGAAGTGAGAGATTCAACACCTGTCTTCACCACTGCAATAGTGCGATGTATGAAAACCAGCACTCGAGATGGCAAACTAGTTGTCTCTCTCCAGCACTCAAGATGGCAAAACTAGCTCTCTCTCTCTCTCTCTCTCTCTCTCTCTCTCTCTCTCTCTCTCTCTCTCTCTCTCTCTCTCTCTCTCAATGTGGATATGTGCACCACAATTTTGGTATCAACGAGTAAAATCTCATTAATTATGGATTGTCGAGTAAATCTGACCACACAGGATTTATCATGGTTCATTTATTCTAAAAAACACTTGGCCAAATAAGATTGGATACTAAAATACATTTTGAAGAATAATAATAATGAATGGACCAGATTGCACTAAAATGTAACTATAAGAAAATGGTTTCGTACATCTTACTTGTTAGGTGGAAAATTTTATTTATACCAAATGGACCAGGCTAAACCTATTTTGTATGGCTTGTTCTACTTAAAAATGCATGAATATGTGAGATTCCACTCATTGATATGGCATGCAGATTCACACTAAAGATTATTTATATGTTGTGCCTTTGACTGTTGCTCAAAGGCACAAGTCAACAATTATACAATGCCACTGCCTAGTATCCTGATAACTTACATTACAATTTTGACCCTCATTATTCTTACCTAAAGAGGCTATTGATAATGTAAATCCAACATTAGATAGGCTTTACAAATCATTTGTTTTTATCAATGTTTTATTATAGGCCCTAATATTGCTCTTTTGTATTTTCAGTGGTTAATAAAGAAGAAATTATTCTTGAAAGGGCTATCCTAATACCAAACATAGCCAAACAGACATTTAGGTTCTACTAACATGTTTGAAGTGTAGAAATTTGGAGCTAGAAATTACAAAAGGTTGTTTAGATCTAGAAACCACAATTGTCAGCAAGACTTCATAGTTTGGAAATGGCAACATGAACAATTTATTGCCTATGCCAAACATAGAAAGATACACAACAAATAATATATTTTGGTAAGACATCTTCAATCGATAGAAATAGGCACACCTTAAACATGCAATATATATTGATAAAACACTATTGTCATTAATATAAAAGAAACAGCAGAGGGCATCATTTTATTACCAGAACTGCCATTTGATCAAGATCCAATGAAAATATTCCATATGGATACCCAAGACTACAGTGCCATAATGATCATTTTATACTTAATCAATTATTACACTAACAAATAGAAAAAGGAAGCATCCGCTGTGAAAAAACAGTGATTTCCCATGATAAAGATATCTAATACAGTGTTACCAAGAAAGGAACATGACACGGTTTCCAGAGACAAGTATCTTCAGAGTTCAGATAGATGTTACAGACTCCGTATAGAAAGGAAAAAGTTCATGAAAAGTTCTAAAATCTGCAAGATATTACTCTGAAGCCTTCATCATACCAACAGAAAAAATAAATAATCAGCACTATATTACAGGAAAATCTGAAAAGAAAGCTGGCCAGGAAATTACTTGCACGGTATGGATTTAAACTCCTCAGTTGAATGGATTGATATGACTTTACATTGCACAACATGTGCACAGCAGTGACTACTCCAAAGGCGGCAGCAGTCAATGGTCCAGATGAGGCAACATAATTAGCTAAGGCAATTCCTAGCATGATGCCAATAGACTTGCTCACCATCCCTTGAGCTTCTCCTTTGGCAATCACCTGCTATAAGCGTCATCTTAGATAAAAACTTGAAAAAGTAAAAAAGAAATAGCTCAACAAAAATGCCAAACACCATTGTATACGTGGTAGGCAGAAATGATTGACTACTCAACACCAAGATGAAGGCAAGATAGAAAAGATGATTAATAGCATAGCTAGTGAAAAGTAGGTGTGGCTGATGACAAGGAATGCTGGCTAGCAGCCCGTGACAGGCTCATGTAAGGCTCACTAAAGCTCACATAATGAGCTCAACCCCAGTTTTGATCTTTCTTTTGAACAAGCTCCGCTGCAGCTTACATGGGGTTGGATAAGCCCGGGCTTGGCTCAACCAGACTTTATAAAGAAAAGATTATTTCACAGGCTTCCTACATTGAAAAATAAATTGTAGCAAGCATAGGTGCAGTAGTACGCATTGCATCCTGCAGAGAGGAGGTCATGTTTTACAGCATTGTCTCCTCTTGCCTATAACAATGGATACAAAAACTAACAATAAAAATAAAACAAGCAAATGGTTGTACTTGGTTTATCTCAGCGCAAGCCATCCAGCCAAGTTCAAACTTCAAACATTGATATGCAATTTGAACTAGAGCTTGTCTGGTATAACTTGTACTAAGCTAACTTGCCAGGTATGGTTCAGCTTTATATACGACACTAACAAAGTCTGTTATACTTGACATTATGATGCTTCAACAAAAGAAATGCTCATGACTAACCTCTGCAAAATTCCTCTGAGAGGCAAAACCAGCATAGAAACAGCTTCTCGTGGCTGCCTGTTACAAAAAAAGAAAAAGACAAATGAAGAAAAAATAAGAAAATCCTCCCAGAATGTTCAAGTATTTAAGGATAAATGTGAGCAAGAAGCACTGGTTAAGGGATTAGACATATGGATAGCTGAAGGCTGTGAAACAGTTATAACTTGCTGGCATACCATCACAAACACCTCACATATTTTAAGAATGTCATCATCACTTCAAAATTATTCTCCAAACAATCAAATTCCAAAATAACATGAGAATCTAAACAGAAATAGTATCTTGACCCACATGATTTGAGAAATAAATCTTGACAGCTATTCATTGCCACATGTGGAGTTACCAGTGTTTTTTCCTCCAAATTCCTTTGTGCCTTCCATATAAGTGGCAGCATGACATGATGGGAAATTGACTTTTGGGTTCTACTGTGGGTCAATGCGTCTTCATTGATTTTCACAAGAAAGTTTTTGTTAAAAGTTTTTTACGATAAACCTTATTGTGGTATTACGAGAATATGAACCATGATAGCCATCATGAACATTAAAAGAAAATCTATCACAGCATGCCATTAGCTAACCGTTATTCTTGCACCTCTTTGATATAGCAATATACAAAGTACACCATTTTTCCATATTTATAACACAAAAGACAATCCCTAAAGGTAGTGTGAAATTATCAAAATTGCATCTAAATTTTACAAGAAATGAGTATGTCTAAACAGAATATGTTAAAAGTAAAAGGAACACTCTGTATCATTAGTTAAAAACTGTATGCATGAAAGCTATGTCACAGGGATTCGGCTAGCAGGGTGCCGCACCCGCGTCGACGCGACTCGACGTGGGTGCGGGTGCGGTCAACCTGATCCTGGGTGCGTTGACCGCACCCAGGATCATTTAGGTCCATTTTTTTTTGGATTTTTTTTTTTTAAAAAATTGCCCTATGAAATGGGCTGCGGAATTTTAAAAAAAAAATTCTGCTGACAACTGCTTGTTGCTGCTGCTCTTGTTTTATAAAGGGGCACTTTTAAAACCATCTAAAATTGAAGAGCCTTTTCAATCCAGATCCTTCTTTTTCGTAAAGGATTTTCTCTCTCCATAATAAATGATAATGATGGTGGTAGCCTTGCTGGCTATTAGTATTCACTGTTCTCCTGACAAGATGGGTGCTCCAGCTGTAGCCTTGTGTAGACCTCTCTTTTCCACATGTCCAATCCAATAAATTTCTTTTAGCTGTCGTGCAACTGTATATAAAATGAAATTTGAAGAATCCTATGGCGTGGCAGTGGAGTCGTAGGCCTCATGAAGACTCTCTCTCCAACAAACCACATCAAACCCGGCTCTTATATTTTTTTTTCGTGAAGACCAGGGAGTTTCAGACATGATTGAATCATGACAGTCAGCAGAACGCAGCAGGCTGGGTCAATCAGATTGCCAATCCTTTCGTTTCATCAATTTTGTCTTGTTGCCTCAAAGTACACAACAAGCAGAACGTGGGTAACGAGTCTTCAAACAAACACACCAGCAAAAAAAATTGGGCCCCTGACCCGCGTCGGGGGAACCCCCGGACCCCCTTTTATATATATATATATATATTACATTTTTGCCCCTGCCGCACCCCCGCACCCAGGTTTTTTGGAAGTGCCGAATCCCCGCACCCATGTGACATAGCATGAAAGTGATTAACAGAGAAAACAAATGAACAGAAGTAGCTTCAAATAGAACCCTGAACATCAGATCAATTTGCTGACTATATGGATCATTAGTTAAAAGCAGGGTTACCGGAAACTCTACTTACATATGGGAAACTCATTTCTTGGGAAACTTTTAAAAATACATGGGAAACCCATTTCTCATCAAGTGAGAAACCCATTTCTCATCAAGTGAGAAACCCATTTCACATCACAAGGGAAATCTACCTACTTTATATGGGAAACTCGTTTCCCTTATTTGGGAAACATGTTTTCCATACGTTTCTTGCACGCTTATCTTAAATAAAAAAAAATTACCAAAAAGTTGAGATATGTGTATTATTTAATATTTAATTAGTTATTTAAAAACATGAGTTTTGCATGTATTTTTGATATTACGAAGGTAATGTATTAGATGAAATTGATAAATTTCAAAAACATAACCACATTAATTTTTATCTAAATGTATGTTGCATTTAAATACTTAATATTTTATTAAAGGGAAATTTCAAAAAAGACACCTAACTTATTGACAATAATAAAAAAAGCACCTAAGTTTTGAAAATGTTAAAAAGACACCTAAGTTTTCTGTCCACTAATTAAAACAAGTTTTCATCAAACTAACATGGTTCCCTTTTAAAAAGCACCTAAGTTTTGAAAATGTTAAAATGTTAATTGCCCTTTTAAAAAGTAAATAAACTTAGGTGCGTTTTTTATTATTGCTAAAAAGTTACATGTGCTTTGGAAAATTTCCCTTTATTCAAAATAAGTTGACCATACCCTCGTTTATATAAAATATAACAAACTTTATAATGGTTTTATAATTGTACTCAATATTATCATGTATTTTTACAAAAAATAAATTATTAATTCTTACTGGTTAGTAAAGAAGTAAAGTTTTTGTCTTCATGCATATATATATATATATATATATATATATATGGATGTTTCTATGGTGGTACACACTTGATTTACATAGATCTAAGCTCCAAAAACAAAATCTAACCTTTGGATGATGTTTAGTATGACTTCCTATGTTTATGTGTTAAAGTTCACTCAAATATGATGTTTTATACCATTCTAAACCACCCTTGTTTTCATGAATTGTCAGCCGTTGATTTTTCACCATCTAAAAAATGAATCTTATAATGTATTAGACATGATATCATATTAATTAAACCATGCTAAACACATGTATGGTTAGATTTACCATTTGGTGGCTAGATCAATACAAACAAGAATGTGTACCACCATAAGGTATCACGGTACAGAACCACCATATATTTTTCCTATATATATATATATATATATATATATATATATATACATATATATAGAGAGAGAGGCATTTCCCATTTCACATGAACTTTAGAAAGTCTCAATGCCTGTTTCTGTTTCCAACACATTTCCCATTTCTGCTTTCCTTCCTGACAACCTTGGTTAAAAGAGATGGATTCTTTCTAAGTATTGACGCCAATCATGTTTTATCACCCAAGGATTTATGCTTTGGTTGAACAATTAGACCAGTTATAAGGTTTTCTCCTTAAGAAAAAAATGTTGAGAGCAACATAATATCAAATAAGAGGCCAATCTCATGGTTCTCAATATCAAATTATGTTAAAAGTGCTGCAGGAATCGGGAAAGGAGAAGGAGAGAGATAGGGGAGAAAGAGAACTCGGGTCCTTGTTGGGAATAGGCAGCAACTTGATTTTTTTACATGCTGCACTAATCCTTTATTAAACATAATAGGGTTACAAAAAAAATTACATGGACAAAACTGCCCTGTATAAGAAATACATATTACACATATACACGTAAGAGGCGGTGGATGATATGGATCCTCTACTGGATCCATATTCGATCCATATTCTAATACCCTCCCTCAAGTTGTGCATGGGAGTAAACCATGTGAAACTTGTTCTTCAGATACCAGAAACGGTTACTTGTGAGACCCTTTGTAAATATATCAGCGACTTGATCTTCGGAAGGCACATAAACTAGTTCAATCTCTCTCTCTGTTATCTTTTGCCTGATGAAATGTTGGTCAATCTCAATATGCTTGGTCCGACTGTGATGAACAGGGTTGAGCGCAATTTGTATAGCACTTCTATTATCACATAAGAGTCGAACTTGAGACATTCCCTCCCATTTCTGTAAGTAGATGCCTAATCCAGGTCACTTCAGCTGTGGCAGCTGCCACAGATCTATACTCTGCCTCTGTGCTAGATCTTGCCACAACCTTCTGTTTTCTACTACTCCATGAGACAAGATTTCTACCAATAAAAACACAGTATCCTGAAAGTGATCTTCTTTCATCAGAGTCCCCTGCCCAGTCTGCATTTGTATATGCCAATATGTCACGTTTTGGTGTCCCCCATAAAGATTGTACATATGTGAGTCCATCACCCACCGTGCCTTTTAGATAACGAAGAATACATTTGACGGCATCCATGTGACCAGTCTTCGGTTCATGCATGAACTGAGATACTTGATTTACAGAATATACGATGTCTGGTCTAGTAAAAGTAAGGTATTGTAACATGCCCACTAAACTGCGATACTTGTTTGCATCAGGATATAATTCACCATCACAAATACTGAGCTTTTGATTGACAACACTGGGTGTAGGCAGAGGTTTGCAATCTGTCATTCCTGCTTTGGCCAGAAGATCAAGAGTGCATTTGTGTTGAGTTAATGACATTTTTTCATCATGTCTGTCCACCTCTACACCAAGAAAATATCTCAATTCCTCAAGGTCTTTTATCTTGAATCGCATACTTAGTAAAACTTTAATTCGTTGAATGTGGTCTGGAGCATTACCAGTGATCACGAAATCATCAACATATATAAGTAAGAAAATCACAGTGGTGCCATCTTTATATATGAATAGAGAATGATCTAGTTGGGAACGGATGAAACCGTGGTTCTGAATTTCTAAGGAGAAGCTTTCAAACCATGATCTGGAGGCTTGCTTTAAGCCATACAATGCTCTGGTTAATTTGCATACATATTCCTTTGGGTCTCCCTCTGCATAACCTTGAGGCTGCTCCATGTAAACCTCTTCTTTTAAATCCCCATGAAGGAATACATTCTTGACATTAAGCTAATTAAGGGTTCACCCGTGTTCAACTGCCAGGCCAAGAATAATAAGAATAGTTCCCATTTTCACCACGGGGCTGAATGTCTCATCATAATCTTGACCGTATTTTTGAGTAAAACCTTTGGCAACAAGACGTGTTTTGTATCGTTCAATGCTACCATCCGGTTTATATTTAATCTTATAAACCTATTTTGAGCCAACAACATTTTTATCTGGGGGGGCGGCCAACTATCTCCCATGTTTGACACTCATGAAGTGCCTCGATTTCCTCATTCATAACTTCAATCCATTTGTTAGAATGAATAGCTTGACAAAAAACCAACGGTTCTTCATGTTAGTTTTGGATCATGGATCCGACCCGCACCACATTCCAAGGATCCATCTTGGGATGCGTGGGTGGTGGCATGTTTGTAATTTGTTTTTACTTCTTATGTAAATGTCATACTATGTACAACACTTATAAATATTAAGTAGAAGAGAGAAAACCCTATTGCCGCCGACCCCTCTCTTCTCTCTCTTCTCTCTTTATCTCATCTCTAACCCTTGCAGGTGGATATTTCTGACATGGTATCAGAGCACAGGCACGGAAATCGATCATCTAGAAGGCCTCTAAAGACCAACACGTGCTGCTAAATAACGTGGGTTTATTTCTGTCCCTTCTTCCTTAATCAACTTTGCTTCTTTTCCTCTTTTTTCTTAATCCTCTTTCACGCCTCTTTCACGTCATTCCAGTTTTTTTTTTCTTCTCATTCTCAATATTTCTGGTACGCACGTCTTAACATCCTGTTTCAGTCTGTCGAGTTTTTGTTTTCTCCCCAAAATATTTCTGATTCTTTCCCTTTTTTTTTGTTCGCACGTTACTATTCTCTGTGTAACGTGTGCTGATATCTTTTTCAGCACACAGCAGCATCGCTGCTTTCTTTTCTCTGTGTAACGTGTGTGCTGATATCATTTTCAGCACACAGCAGCATTGCTGCTTCCTTTTCTCTGCGTAACGTGTGTGCTGATATCATTTTCAGCACACAGCAGCATTGTTGTTTCTTTTTCTCTGTGTAACGTATGTGCTGGTATCATTTTCAGCACACAGCAGCATTGCTGTTTTCCTCTTTCTCTGAATAACGTGTGTGTTGATATTATTTTCAGCACACAGCATTGATGTCTCCTCTTCAATACACTGTTAGAACAGTTTTGGCTTCTTATTCTTCATATAATCCATGGATTCCAAGTTGAACCCTAGTTTTCTTACTCACCTCATGACCCACAAGTTATCTCATGATAACTACTTACTTTGGAAACGTCAGATTGTGCCTTTTATTCGCAGTCATGGTCTTTATGGGCATCTAGATGGGTGATCACCCGCCCCACCCACACATATCATGCAAGAAATAACAGGTGAAGATGGGAAGGTGAGTCAACTTCGAACCACCAATCCTGCTTATGACATATGGGTACAACGGGATCAGACATTAGTTGCTTACATAACTTTCACACTTTCTGATCGTGTTTTACAAACTATTTTTGATGATCAATCTGATGCCGAGTTGTGGAATGGACTAGCTCATTCCTTTTCTCAGGTCTCTGAATCTCGGGCTTTGCAACTCAAGTGGCAATTCCAATCCATGCGAAAAGGAAACAAATCTATTACAGAGTTCATGGGGGATGTCAGGGTTATTACAGATCAGTTAGCTACCATTGGAAGTCCTGTATCAGATAAGGACATGGTACAACAGGTATTAGGTAGCCTTGGACCTGAATATCGCATGTTTTGCACAGCACTCCAGGTTGTCTCAATTCTTCCATGTTTTGATGATCTTCAATCTAAGCGTTTACAATATGAGGTCAGTTTAAATCAGGAACACGCGTCAGATGATACTCATCCTGTGATGATGGCAGATACGCCTATTCAAACAGGAGCCTTATTTACTCCTCCTCGTCCAAATGGAACAACTACAAACAAAGGAGGATTACTACCTACACCAGCTAGAGGAGGCCTTGGCTCAGGCAGTGTACCACGAGGGGGACGTGTTCCTACTTGTTTTCTATGCAACAAGCGGGGACATGTTAAAGCAAATTGTTGGTACAATCCTCAGAACCGGAACAAAACAGGGAGGCCAGGGCAGAGGGCAACTCAGACGTTTGCACGCACTCCTCAGGGACAGGTTCTTCCACAGGACGTACAAAATATCCTTATGACTACTTTCAATCAGATGAACTTGCGTCAAAATGATGATGGTATATGGTATATTGATTCAGGGCAGCAGCACATGTTACTTCTGATGCAGGTAAATTTTCTCACTTGACTCCTTACACTGGAAATGGCACTATAGTCATAGGAGATGGATCTCACCACCCCATCTCTCACACTGGAAATGTCTCCCTTTCTTTGCCGGAATCTCAATTACCCTTGTCAAATGTCTTACTCACACCTGCTATTCAAAAGAATATTCTATCTGTGTCTAAATTAGTTGATGAAACAAATTCTTCCGTTGAATTTACTCCTTCTGTTTATCTTAAGGATCTTCACACCAAGAAGACGCTCGCAAAAGGTGAACGGCGCGGGAACATGTACATCTTTGAAGAATCTCATGTACCATTGAAGACGTCGTCTTCCGTAGTCGTGGCTTCTTCAACTCCTTCGTTTCCAACATTTTTGAGTCGATCCACAGATCATAGTTCTTCATCTAGAGTCTTGAAACTTAATAAGCCAAACTTATGGCATCTTCGTTTGGGTTATTGTAGTCAAGTTTTTCTTGACAAGTTGTCTGCTAAAGGTCTAATACCCGCAGTCAGTTTAGAGTCAAAATGTCCAAGTTGTCATTTATGCAAAAGTCATGTATTTCATTTTCATAGTATCAATAAAAGAGCAACAAAGCCTTTTGAGATTATATGCTCAGATGTTTGGGGTCCTGCGCCCACTGCCTCTCTTTCTGGATCTCGATACTATGTACTCTTTCTTGATTCTTACACTCGTTTTAGTTGGATTTACTTCATGAAAAGCAAACATGAAATTTTCAAGTTGTTCAAACAGTTTCATGCACTAGTCCAAAACCAATTCAATACCAATGTTGTATATTTCCAGTGTGATGGGGGGAGAATACATATCCCATGATTTTAGTGAATATTTGAAGGAGCATGGCATTACACGTAACATTTCTTGCCCTCATACCCCTCAACAAAATGGAGTAGCTGAGAGAAAACACAGGCATATTGTTGAGACAGCCTTGAGCATGATGCACACTGTGGGTATTCCCTTCTCTCTTTGGACCGAGGCTTTTCATACAGTTGTTTATGTTATCAACAGGTTGCCCATGACCATCCTTGAAGATAATTCTCCATATTTTGTTCTTTATAATTGTCATCCATCATATGAAGAACTACATCCTTTTGGTTGTGTATGTTATGTTCACATTGATCATTCATTGAGAAATAAGTTTCAAGACAGAGCTGTACAGTGCAAGTTTCTTGGGTATGCAGATGACTATAAGGGATACAGGTGTTATGATCCTCATACAGGCAAAATTCGGGTATCTAGAAATGTTGTTTTTGATGATGAAAATTTTGACACTCTGGGTTCGTCTTCCACAAATACACAGGACAGTTATGATCCTTGGCTCAGTGACTCACTTTTATATGACTCATTGCCTTGTGAGGATTCATCTTTATTGACAGACAATGAACCCTATACTTTCGATGTGGAACCGCATATGGAAAACATTCCTCCTACAACAACATCCTCACGTTTTTCTGGTCTTGTCTCGTAGAGCTCATCCAGTCAATGATGAGACTCCTCTACGACGTTCCACTCGGATTAGACATCCTATAGATCGTTGGGTAAGTTATAACAATTCTCTTTGGATTTTCAAACATTTCTAACCAGAGTGTTCAAAGAAACAGAACCTTCCTCCTTTCATGATGTTGTACATTCCCGTGCCGGGGTAGAGGCGATGAATGAGGAAATGAAAGCAGTGCATGAATGCAATACATGGGAAATTGTACCAAGGCCAGATAACAAGAATGTTGTAGGGTCCAAATGGGTGTACAAGATCAAGCACAAACCGGATGGCAGTGTTGAGCGCTATAAAGCTCGTCTGGTCGCACGAGGCTTCACACAGCAGTATGGGCAGGACTACGATGAAACGTTCAGCCCAGTAGTAAAATTGGGTATCGTCAGGATTATCATTGCATTGGCATTACAACATGGATGGTCACTCAGTCAACTTGATGTTAAAAATGTCTTTTTGCATGGTGAACTAAAGGAAGAAGTTTACATGGAGCAGCCACCTGGTTATAGTATGCATGATTCATCCAATTGGGTATGTAAACTTCGACGCTCTCTTTATGGCTTGAAACAAGCTTCTCGATCTTGGTTTGAGAGTTTTTCCACGGAGATCCAGCATCATGGGTTCACTAAAAGTGTTCTAGATCATTCATTGTTCATGTTCAAAAGTGATTCAGCTATTGTTTGGGTGCTTATATATGTTGATGACATCATTATTACCAGGAGTGATGAGGTGCACATATCCTGGGTTAAGTCTATGTTGATGGCTAAATTCAAGATGAAAGACTTGGGTCCCTTGCGATATTTTTTGGGTGTGGAAGTTGATAGTCGACATGAGACTATTACATTGAGCCAACATAAGTACACCATTGATATTTTACTTGCTACAGGGATGGAGAATTGTAAACCAATTAGCACACCTTGCCTTCTAAATCATAAGCTAAGTGCTAAAGAAGGCACTACTTATCATGATCCTACTTTGTATCGTCGAGTTGTAGGGATGTTACAATACTTAACATTCACTAGGTCTGACATAGCATACTCTGTCAATCAGGCTTCACAGTTTATGCATGCTCCTACAGATGTACATATGGAAGGAGTAAAAAGGATCCTTCGGTATTTAAAGGGTACGATTGGAGATAGCTTGATGTACACCAAGGACACAGCTTATATGTCAGGGCATCGACTATTCACCTACACAGACGCGGACTGGGCGGGTGATCCTGACGAGCGAAGATCAGTTTCGGGGTATTGCATTCTTATCGGCAATAATATTGTAACATGGAGTAGCAAGAAGCAAAAGGCAGTGGCATGATCTAGTACTGAAGCAGAATATCGTGCAATGGCAACAGAAACAGCCGATGTTACATGGGTGAGACATCTATTGCAAGAATTACAAGAACCAATCTCGTCCTCTATGCTTCTTTGTGATAATCAGAGTGCTATTAATATTGCCTTCAATCCCATCCTTCATTGTCGCACGAAGCATATTGAGATCGATCAACATTTAATTAGGCAAAAGGTGGAAGAAAAAGAAATTGAACCTGCATATGTTCGGTCAGATATGCAAGTTGCTAACATCTTTACCAAGGGATTATCCACTCATCAGTTTTGGGCACTCAAAGGCAAGTTGAGCATGATCAAAGACCATACTCAACTTGAGGGAGGTTGTTAGTTTTGGATCATGGATCCGACCCGCACCACATTCCAAGGATCCATCTTGGGATGCGTGGGCGGTGGCATGTTTGTAATTTGTTTTTACTTCTTGTGTAAATGTCATACTATGTACAACACTTATAAATATTAAGTAGAAGAGGGAAAACCCTATTGCTGCCGACCCCTCTCTTCTCTCTCTTCTCTCTTTATCTCATCTCTAACCCTTGCAGGTGGATATTTCTGACACTTCGTGTTTTTCAATCTTGGATAGAAAGACCTAAAAATCCATTGAGAAATTATCATAACTCACCTACTTTTCAACAGGATGCCTTATCCTGCCCAATCTTCTTGGTCCCTCTCTGTTATTCTCCAGCAGGCACATCTGTTTGCTCTTTGAGTCTCCTGGTATATACATTTCCTTTGTATCTCAGACATTCTGTTTTCGATGCCTCATCCGAAACCATCTCATCACGTGTGTTGTTAGAAGCCAAAGTAGTATGTCCTGCAGCATGTGATATAAGTTCAGCACTGAGCCATGGATCATACCAATTAGCAGTGGTGTCAATGTATTCACGATTGTAATCTGCTTTATTCTCCAGAAAACTATCTTCATTAAAAACAACATTTCTGAAAATTTTGATCTTCTTAGTGGCAGGGTTATAGCACCTGTAACCCTTGTGTTCATCTGCATAACCTACAAATTAGCATATAGAGGCTTTGTCCTAAAATTTAGTTCTCATGGATTTATCAATAATGTACATAGCATGTGCATCTAAAAACTCGTAACTCATCATAATCAGGTTGTATACCAAAGAGAACATAATAGGGGGACTGATTTTCAAGAATAGGTATAGGAAACCGATTTATCACATGGGTGGCAGTATGAAAGGCTTCTGTCCAAAGACTAATAGGCAAGTTACAGCCATGCAACATGTTGATAGAACTTTCCACAATGTGTCTGTGTTTACGTTCAGCAATTCCATTTTGTTGTGAAGTGTACGGGCAAGAAACTCTACGATGTATCCCATTATCTTGGAGGAAATCTAAAAATTCTTTAGAGGAATACTCACCAACTCCATCACATTGGAGAATTTGAATATTTTGGGAGAATTGGGTTTTAACATAGGCATGGAAGTGACGAAAAATAAAAACCTCTGATTTATATTTCATAAAGAATATCCAGGTAAAGCGAGAAAAATTGTCAATAAAGGATACATAATATTTACTTCCAGAAGAGGAAGGATTGGGGGTTGGGCCCCAAACATCAGAACATATTATCTCAAAAGGCATGGAGGCTCTTTTATTTATTTGATAAAAATGAAGTACATGACTTTTACAGACCTGACAGCTGGGACACATTTTATTCTTCAACGAAGGTGAAATAGACTCTGGAAGAAAACCATTGGACACTAGTTTTTCAATAAAAACTTGACTATAATGACCAAGACGGGAATGCCAAAGTTCTGGCTTATTACATTGGGATATACTTAGAACACTTCTGGAGGCGTGATCAGACTTGGGGGGTTTCAGAACACTAGAGACTCGATCTTCATTGAAGATATACATGTTTCCACGCCGCTCTCCTTTAGCGGACATCTTCTTCGTTTGAAGATCCTTGACAAAGACAGAAGTAGGAGTAAATTCAACCGATGAATTGGTAGAGTCAACAAGCTTAGAAACAGAGACAATGTTTTTTTTTATATTTGGTGCATTGACAACATTAGATAAAAGAATGGATGAAGACTCAAACAAAGAGATGAGGACGTTGCCTACGTTTGAAATAGGGTGGTGAGTCCCATCTCCGGTCACAATATTAGATTTACCAAAATAGGAGATCAAAGTAGAAAACTTACCTGCATTGCCAGTGACACGAGTTGTTGTCCTAGAGTCTACATATCATATTCCATCATCATTCTGTTTCAGATTCAAGTTAGCCATAGCAGACAAGAGTAGCATCATCACTGACCCGAAAGGTACCCACAGATTATGATGTAGCAACATTTCTATTGTTTTGCATTCTATTGTGATTTTGAGAGTTGAACCAGCAGTTGGCTTTGATATGGCCACGTTTGTTGCACTGGTAGCATGTAGGAACATTCTTTGAAAGGCTGGGAGCAGAGTTACTGGAAGCGCCTATGCTTGAGGGGAAGCGCGCTTTCCCGATACGCGCTTCGAAAACGTGATGCTTCTGAAACGCACGGGGAAGTGCACTTAAGTATTAGGAAGCACGTACCCCTTTAAAGGGGTACGTGAATCCCTTTAAAGGGGTACAAGTGACCTTTATTACTATTTTTCCCTTTTTTTTAAAAAGAAAGAGTTTTTTTATTAAGGGCAAAATAGGAATTTTAAAAAACTCGCGAAAAAAACATAAAAGAGGCTTTAGGTTTTTTTTCACACCTCTTCTGAGTCTCTCTCTTCCTCCCTCTCTCTCTCAGGATTTTGGCCACCAACCGCCGACCTTCAGAACTTCCGACAACCTTTTTCGACGTCCGGCGACCTCCACCGACCGACGATGGGGATATTCAGGTACGCGTATCCATTTTCCCTCCATCTCTTCTCTCATCTCTTCTCTCCATCTCCCACGACTCCGATTTTTCCCCCTCCCCCCTTATGTTCAGGTACGCTCTCCTCTCACTCTCTCCATCTCTTCTCTCACGCTCATCGCACGACTGCAACCCCTTCACAAGCCAAGCATGGCGACTCTCGTTCAGACTCTTCAGAGTTTTTTTTCTTTTGTTTTTTTAAGGCAAGCTGGGGTTAGGCAGAGTCGCAGACCCTAACCATCTCTTAAGCCCCACAAGGCATAGGGATTCCAGCTTTCAGCTTGGCACAGGACCCGTTTGCCACATGGGATACCACCTCGGTGGTAAGCCCTTAGAGTTTTTATGCCGCCAGGGTACCATTTTTATGAAATTTTCTATTACAAGGGGACATGATATGGGATTAAGTTGGAGTATCCCTGTGACATGTTGTAGCAGCAAGTACTGCAGATAGGTATCATGCCATCAGCAAATGAGTTTTTGTTGTATTATGAAAAAATGTTACATCTCCATCATTCTAATATAGCATGGAAAGAACAAACACATTGAAATTGTTTGTATTAATTCTTGAAGAGTGAAAAGTTGTGCATCGGTAAATGAATAGTATGGCTAAATTACATGGTGTTAGCATGGTAAAGTTTGTTCATGGTAAAGTCGCATATTTCATGTCATATGTAGAATAGCCATCTTTAATCAACCTTTTGCTTCTTAATTCTCCTCAAATTGACATATTCATGTAGAGTATTGGTGTAATTATGTATTAGGAATAAGGGTTAATGCAATATTTTTTTATCATTCTTGTAGGTTTTAAGTCATTTTGACGAGTGCTTGAATCCTGGTCAGATTGACTGGATCACTTTTATTATTCTTTTACTGTTGGATATATATGGATTATTGATTTATTGTTTTCAATTTCAAAGTCAATGAAAAACATGTTCTGCCTCCACAAGTTATCTTATGGTTTCATTATGGTGTTTGATCTTGCGGACTTCCATTCTCTCCTTGATCTCTTGAAGTGACTTTGCTTTATGTGAATTCTGAACTTACATGTTGATCAAGTGTACCAAGCATGATAAAAGAAACAAAAAAGATACTTATAAGTATAAATTAATATATAAAAAATATATTATAGGAAAATTCTTGAATTCATATTATAAAAATATATAAGTTATAATATAAAAACATATTATACAAAATGTATACCAAGCATGATTGAGCTTATCATCCCTATTAAGTATGAATTCTTTGATATACCGAGCGTGGGCACATCCAAGCTCGGCTCATTTACTCTATCAGAAGAGTGGGGCAACTAGTATGCTGCAGCTAGTTGTTTAAAATTTTAAATAAATATCATTATTGCTAGAAACAGTCGGCCAATATGAATTTTGTTTTTCTTCGTTGTTATGTTATCTTTCTTTTACATTTTTTCATAAATGCAAACTTTTGAAAGAACTTCCTTTTTTTTTATCATAGTATATTATAGAATCATAGATCTTTCACCTCCTTAAATGATGTTTATTTATTTGTTTCAGTAATTGGTAAATTATGAGTAATGATTTGTGTTCTTCACTCTCCATCCTTTGTTGTTAATAATAGCTTTTTTAAAGTGTTTTACGTTGATTCTTATGCTTTTATGATAAAGGTATATTTGCATGTTCTTTGCTTCATTAATGACCATCCCAAGCTATGATCACGATAATTATGATGACGATGATGATTCTTTGTACAATTTGGAGCATGAATCATCTAGTGGTGTTGGGAAGGGCAAGAGGTCTTCTGCTTGTCCATATCAGTTTGAGGACAGAAACGAAAATTGTTTTGATGAGGAATACGAAGAAGAATATGACTTGGATGACTACTGTTATGAAGATGACCAAGATGATGAACCACCTAGCATGCATAAAACTGTTGAGTAATTAGGGTAACAAAAATTCACTCAGAAGCAATATAGGATCTAATAAAGGCACAATCAAATTACAACACAAGGGTTTACGTGGTTTGGTCAACACGACCTACATTCACGGGGCACGAAGAGAATAATATACTATAATAAAAGTAGAGAGTACAACATAGAGAGTACAACGTCCAATAGCTTACCCAAAGCTAAAGAAAATAACAACAAAGGAATCACAGGAAGAGATGAATACAAGATTACCTCTCGAGCGCACAACCCGAGTCAAAACCCACATCACAACCAACACCTCTCTCTGAGGATCAATGCGTAGTGACGAACCTTCTTCCTTCTTCTTCTTCTCTCTCTCTCTCTCTTACTTTTTTTCTCTCTTCACACTACTACTCTACTCACAGCATTCTACCCTCCTACTTATAGATGGCATAGAGCCTTCTAGATGTGAACCTTCTAGATGTGAACTTTCTAGACTCATTCCTGAAACCGAAGGGGTTTTGACCCTTCAACTTCTTCTGCATTAATGAGAAGCAGTGGGTGGTTATTCCACTTCCCTGCACCATTAACGAGGGATAGGGCTGGACCCAACAAAAACAACAGTGCTATGGCGCCATGTATTGAAACAAAAGAAGAGTGGGCAAGAAAAGCAAGGAGGAACCCAGGTTTTTATGTGCAGGCACTGCAAAAATATTTATCATGGGTCATATACTCGAGTTTTTGCACATCTCATGGGATCTCCAAAGGGACAAAGTGTTGGGATTGCCTTTTGTCCTATAGTTGCAAAAAATGCAGAATTGGCAAAAAAAATTAAGAGGCAAGTTCGTCGAGTGGAGGTTTCATCAAGTGCATTTGAGTTGAGAAAATCAAGAATTGATAATCCAAAGAAGCCTATTAGTATGACTACATCATCTAGTGGAAGCCGAAAAACAGTTGATATTCGTGATACCTTTAAAAAGGTAGAAAGAGATGATATAGATCACAAAATTATCAGATTTTTGTGTGCAAATGGCATACCTTTCAATGTGCTTCGATCGCCATAATAGGAAGAGATGATATCTGCAGTTAGTAAAGTGCCTGGATATAAACCTTCATCATATGAAAAAGCGCGAACAACGTTGCTTGACAGTGAGAAAGAGTGTGTTCACAAAGAGTTAAACGAATTTCAAGAAAAGTTTGAGTTTGGAATTTCCATTGTCTTAGACGGTAGGACAAATATCAAGAACAAACACTTGATAAATATACTTGCCTCAAACTGTTTTGGCTCGATGTTCTTATATGCAATCGATTTTTCTAATGTGCAACAGTCAGCTGCAAACATTGTCGAGTTTTTGAAGACGAGATTTAAACTTGTAGGGCCTTCTAATGTAGTGCAAGCGATTACAGACAATGCAACAAATTGCAAGTTAGCAGGTGAAGAATTAAAACAAACGTATAAGTATATTTTTTGGTCACCTTGTGTGCATACACTTAATTTGATCTTCAAGGATTTGGCACATGAGTTTCATTGGTTAGGAGAAACATATTTGCAGAGTAAAGAAATTATGAAGTATATTATAAATCATTCAAAAGCACTAGCAATCTTTAGAAGCAATGAAAAATTATAGTTAATAAAGATTGCAAAAACAAGGTTTGCTTCACATTATACTACTTTGAAGCGTTTGCTTGATGTGAGGGAGAGCTTGATGCTCACAGTAATTTCAGATAGATGCAGCGAATGGAAGCAATCATGCACGGATGAAACTATAAAAAAAATGGTTGTTACAACAGAAACAACTATTCTTGATGAAGAATA
The DNA here is from genome assembly GCF_984573655.1 of Nuphar pumila. Taxonomy (NCBI): domain Eukaryota; kingdom Viridiplantae; phylum Streptophyta; class Magnoliopsida; order Nymphaeales; family Nymphaeaceae; genus Nuphar; species Nuphar pumila. The sequence continues at coordinate 89,564,574 of NC_143259.1, forward strand.
TTGGGATTATGTTCGTTTAGCATTATTGATTACAAAACTCATCTATAAGATGATTAAATTTTGTGATCAGAAAGGCCCTATAATTGGTGAAGTGTATGAAGGCATGAACAACATGTTGGGAGAAATCAAAGACAATCTAAAAGGACAATCAGATTTGTATGAAAAGATTCATAAGATTGTCTCAAATAGATGGGATAGAATGAATGTGCATTTCCATAGTCTAGCCCACATGTTTACTCCAAAATATTACGAGCAGTGTTATTAAAAACGCGCCTCAAGGCGCAAAAAGCGCGTCTCGCCTCGAGGCGAGGGGCTTTTTGCCTTGAGGCGCACATATAAAGCGCAAAAGGCTCCAGGCGTGCGCCTCATACGCCTTGAGGCGCACGCCTCAAAGCGAGGCGCGCCTCAAGCCAAGGCGTATACGCTTCTAATTTTTTGGTCAAATGAGGGTCAAAGCCCCCATTTGACCAGAAATTAGGGGTTTTCACGCAGTTTTACAAAGGTATTTTCACGCTCCTCCTTCACCTGCTCGATCTCCAGCTCGCGCTTCCCTCTCCTCTCCTGCTTGTGCTTCCCTCTCCTCACCTACCCACGTCACCACCACTGAGTCGGCTCCCTCTCCCTCTCTCGGAGGTCAGGTGTGCTCTTTCCCCCCTCTCTCTCAATTGTTGATGCTCTTCCCCCCTTTCAACGAGTGTCTGCGAAAATCAGCAACTCTGCAACTGTTGTGTTGTTAGCATGCTATCACAGGCATGTCTAGTGCAGTGTCCCATCTCCTTTAGATGAGCGTGGATGCTTTTAGCAAGTCCAGCCCACGCGTGAGTTCTTGCAGACCATTCGTTGTAACATTTGATGAATTTTGCAGCCCACGCGTGACCTCTACTTTCGATGGTAGAGGTCAACCTGATGTCATTCATCCATGCGATGAACAACATCCCATATAGTGTCTGTTGAAAAACCTTAGCTGGTTTCTTGTTTCCTGATTTGTTTTTATATTGTTGAAATGAGTGTCGTTTGCATTTCATTTATAATGAATGGTTTTTATTAGCATGTGCAAACAGTAAATTGTTGTATTGTTCTACTTTCTGTTCCCTTGCTGTATTTGTATTAGCATTTTATTTTCATTGGATGTTCCCTTGTTGAAAAAAACAAAAAATTGTTCATTGGATGCTCTCTTGTTGCATTAAATTATATTGTGCTATGTCTTTATCCTCTTTCCTCCTTATACAGTATAATCTAAATGGTCTTTAAGATTTAGAATATTTTTTTGGACATTGATATCAACGTTTGGATGTTATTTATTGTTTGAATGAAAATCATTCTAAGGTGTTGTCAAATGACCTAAATTTTATTCATAGATCACAATATTAATGACATGATATACTTTTAATATTGATTTCACTTATCAGATTTTAATATTGATTTCTGCATAGATGCAATGTTCTCAATAGATGTTTTTTTAGCTCTCTCTTTTTTTCTGCAAATGCGGCAAGAGATCATTTTAATTGAAGAGAATTTTGGTTTCTAATGTTTACATTTTCTAATTATGACATGGTATTGTTAATGCTAAGATGCATTTAGTTGTTAATGTTAATTTTTTATTTAATGAATGCCCATGTTTTATTTTTTAGATACTTACATAGATTGTTGCATTAATGTTACTTTTACATGTTAATCTCATATTTTTTCAGTATTTATTTACATGTTAATCTCATATTTTTTCAGTATTTATTTGAGATTTATTATTTCTTGTTGGTTGTTGCTTCATCAATAAAGAATTTTTTATTTATTTATAACTTTAGATATTTTTTATAGTTTTTTTTAAGTTTTTTTTTTTTTTGAGGCTTACGCTTTACGCCTCGCCTCAGATTTTGGTGGAGCGCCTCGCTACACCTCAACGCTTTTCACAACACTGATTACGAGTCAGAGTATCTCAAGATCCCAGCAACAGGAGTCAAACGAGTTTCTCCTGATAAACATTTTATTCTATCTATTTAATAAAGTTTAAAGTTTAATGATTTAATTATTTTTTATTTCATTTGCATTTTCTGATAAATTTGCTTATGAACAGACGTGTTCTGCTGCAAGTACGAGAAAGGATGAAGTGAAAGGAGAGAGCTTCCAGAAATCGGCAGCCACCATTAACTCAATGGTTGCAGTAATGCTACATTAGTCTTAATAGGGTTACAAACATTTTACAAAGACAAAAGTACTCTGCATTAGTAACACATGTTACATTAGAATACAAAACAAAACTCGTGAATGGATATAGATCCTTTATCAGATCCATATCCAATCTATATTATAATACCCTCCCTCAAGTTGTGCATGGAAGTGAACCATGTGCAACTTGTTCTTCAGATACCAGAAACTGTGACTTGTAAGACCTTTTGTAAACATATCGGCAACTTGGTCTTCTGAAGGCACATAAACTGGTTCAATCTCTTTATCTGATGAAATGTAGATCAATCTCAATATGCTTAGTCCGACCCTGATGAATAGGGTTGAATGCTTCATCATAATCTTGACCATATTCTTGAGTGAAACCCTTGGCTACAAGACGTGCCTTGTACCGTTCAATACTACCATCCGGTTTATATTTAATTTTATATACCCATTTGCAACCAACAACATTTTTATCTGGAGGACGGCCAACTATCTCCCATATTTGACACTCATGAAGTGCCTCGATCTCCTCATTCATCGCTTCAATCCATTTGTTGGATTGGATAACTTGATGAAAACCAAGTGGTTCATCGTGTTTTTCAATCTTGGATAGAAAAATCTAAAAGTCCATAGAAAAGTTGTCATAACTAACCCATTTTTCAATAGGATGCCTTATCATGCCTGATCTTCTTGGTGCTTCTCTATTATTAGACAATACAATGTGTTTTTCAGCAAGTACATTTGTTTGCTCTTTGGGTCGCCTGGTATACACATTACCTTTGTATCTCAGACATTCTGTTTGTGATGCATCATCCGAAACCGTCTCACCATGTCTGCATAACCTACAAATGGGCATATAGAGGCTTTGTCCTGAAATTTAGTTCTCATGGATTTGTCAATATGTACATAACATGTGCATCCAAAAACTCGTAACTCATTATAATCGGGATGTGCACCAAAGAGAACATAATAGGGAGATTGATTTTCAAGAATAGGCATAGGAAGACGATTTATCACATGAGTGGCAGTGTGAAAAGCTTCAGTCCAAAGATTAATGGGTAAGTTACTCCCATGTATCATACTCATTGCACTTTCCACAATATGTCTGTGTTTACGTTCAACAATTCCATTTTGTTGTGGAGTGTACGGGCAAGAAACTCTACGATGCATCCCATTATTTTGGAGAAAATCTAAAAATTCTTTGGAGGAATACTCACCACCTCCATCACATTGGAGAATTTGAATATTTTGAGAGAATTGATTTTTAACATAGGCATGAAAGTGACGAAAAATGAAAAAAACCTCTGATTTGTGTTTCATAAAGAATATCCAGGTAAAACAAGAGAAACTGTCAATAAAAGATACATAATATTTACTTCCGGAAGAAGGATTGGGGGCTAGGCCCCAAACATCTGAACATATTATCTCAAAGGGCATGGAGGCTCTTTTATTTATTTGATGAAAAGGAAGTACATGACTTTTGCAAACCTGACAACTGGGACATATTTTATCCTTCAATGAAGGTGAAACATACTCTGAAAGAAAACCATTTGACACTAACTTTTCAATAAAGACTTGACTATAATGACCAAGACGAGAATGCCAGAGATCTGACTTATTGCGTTTGGATGTACTTAGGACGCTTTTAGAGACAAGATCAGACTTGGGCTTCATGATACTGGAGGTTGGATCTTCATTAAAGACATACATGTCTCCACGTCGCTCTCCTTTAGCGAACATCTCCTTCGTTTAAAGATCCTTGACAAAGACAGAAGTAGGAGTAAATTCCACAGATGAATTGGTAGAATCAACAAGCTTAGAAACAGAGACAATATTTTTCTTTATATTTGGTGCATGAACAACATCAGATAAAGGAATAGATGACTCAGACAAAGGAATGAGGACGTTGCCTATGTTTGAAATAGGGTGGTGAGTCCCATCTCCAGTTACAATATTAGATTTTCCAAAATAGGGAGTCAAAGTAGAGAACTTACCTGCATTGCCAGTCACATGGGTTGCTGCCCCAAAGTCAACATACCATATTCCATCATCATTTTGCTTCAGATTCAAGTTGGCCATTGCAGATAGTAGAAGATCATTAGCATCATCATTGACCCGAAATGTACCTGCAGTTTCTGATGTACCAACATTTCTAGCGTTTTGCATTCTATTCTGATTTTGTGGGTTGAACCAGCAGTTGGCTTTGATGTGACCTCGTTTGTTACACTGATAGCATATGGGAACATTCTTTGAAAAACTAATAGTAGAATTTGGTGTAGATAGTAACCCATGTCCACCCTGTATTGGATTTCCCTTGCCTCTGCCACGTCCTCCTCGTGCACGATCAGCTATTATCCCTGTGGCAAGAACCTCATGCGTAGATGATTGTCCTGTTGGAGCTTCAGACATGCTTTTTAGTGTCATCTTATACTGAAAAAGTTTGGCGTGTAATTCCTCAAAACTGAGCAACGTAGGCAAGCATAATAAGGATGTAACAAGAACATGATATTCTGAACCCAGTGCATTCAGTGTCTGCTGCACATTTTCTTTATCTGACACTGGATACCCAACCATAGCTAATTGATCGGTGATGCTTTTGACTTGATTTAAGAATTCAATAATGCTCATTGTGCCCTTTTTTAACAATTGAAATTCGCGTTTAAGAAACAACACTTTAGCCTCTGATATCTGAGAGTAGGTCTGAGCTAAAGTCTCCCACAAAACTTTAGATGTGCAATCATCAGGAATGGAAATCAAGACTTCTTGTGACAATGTAGAAGTGATGTACGCGACGAGGGCCTGATTGTGCTTCATCCAAGTAACAAACGCAGGGTTGCGGATAATATTCGGCAATCCTCCATCCTCTTTGGCTTCAGTTGTGAAAAATTCTGGAGGCATTGGAGTGGATCCATCTAAGTGGCCTGAAAGATCTTGACTCCGAATAAAAGGAGCAATCTGCCTTTTCCAAGTCAGATAGTTGTTGGTGGTTAGCTTTTCTGAAACTAATTGCCCCAAAAAACTGGAAGAGAGACCCGAATTGGCTGAAGAGTCCATTTGAATATGGTTGAAGAGTCCATTTGAATATGGCTGAAGATTTGTTGACAAGAATTGAAACGAAAAACAATGGTGGCTGAATATGATGAGGCAGCAGTAACGTTACTAACTAATGCAGCAGTAACGTCGATCTGAAGCTGGCCTGTTTTATCATAAACTGACAGTTATGACAGAAAATATTGGGACAGGCGTGACAGAATATGATAAGGCAGCAGTAACGTCGATCTGGTCTTTCGCAAGAGAGAATGAAATCATATCACCAACGTGACATACAGAAACAAAGGAAATTTTAGGGCAAGAAACAAAAATGAAAGAATGTTTTAGGATACGCGTGATCAAGGTTGTTAAATGCGATGAGGCGAAGCGAGGCGTTGAGCCTGTTATGAAGCGAGGCGTAAGCCTCGAGGCGTTGAAGCGTAAGCTTCATGATCAAAATAATAAAATATATAATATTAATAAAATAATGAAAATTTTAAATAAAAACTAATAATAAATAATAAATGACAGTATAAAATAAATTGTGTTCTCACAAGATCAATTAAGTTTCAAATCCTCATAGTGAACGGACTGGTGTTGGTGTGATTGCAGGGGTGTTGGGTCATCAATGGGGCGTGGGAACGGAGGAGGCTACGAGCAGCGCGCCCTGGTGCGCGTGGGCTTGGCTTCAGCATCAGCGTCGGTGGCGGAGAGTGCGACCTTCCCCATTGACATCACCAAGACGAGGATGCAGCTCCTTCTCTCGGACGGGCAGGCACACTCCATGTGTTGTAGGAGATCGTGAGGCTAAAGGGTCCCCTCAACCTCTACCGGGGGTGGTCCCCCGTCGTGGTTCGCCACCTCCTCTACACCCCCATATGGATCGTCACCTACGAGCGCCTCAGGGATTCCCCCCTCCACAAAGCCCTCGTCGGAGGCATCTCTGTCTCAGTCCGAGCAGTTGATGTTTGTTATAATTGATTGACCTAACAATTTTTTCTTTTTTGTTATATCTAACTTTGTAAATATGATCTAGTAGAGACAGCTTTTGGATGGCCAGAATCTGACCTGTGATATCAATGGATAAATGGACTGCTAATTTTAAATTAAAATCTTTTGCTTTTTGAAAAACATAATTTAAATGTCAAATTCCACTAAATCTGCCATGCTAAACACATATATAATTTTAAATTGAGTCAAAACAACTTGCATCATGAGATTCCAACTACATTGTAGGTACAATCGAAGCTCTCTTTGGGAGCCAACGGTAAATCAAATTACTGGAGAGGTAGTAATTTGCAAATGTATCACGCCCTCACATCCACTTCAAATAAAGAAAGTACAACAAATAATAATGTTAAAAATAAAAGCTTCTAATGTCAAGGACTTACGGCAATATCATTCAAAGATATTCCAAATTATAAAGTTATTTTTATCGTTTCTGAAAATATCAGGATAAGTTCCTGTGTTTTCAAAAAATTGCAGCCCGTTATAAGGTAAAGCAAGTACTGCCTCATTGTTTCCCGTTGAAAACTGAGGGCCCCTCCCCCAACGACTCCTTTACTTTCCCTCCAGCTTCAGGAGAGAAAGAGAGAGAGAAAGGCTGAATTAGGGATGGACAAGAAGAAAATGGGGCCCCACCTATGAGATGGGGATGGAGGCGGGAATAAAGGTTAAAATTCATTAACTTGCGGGTATGGAGGTGCGGAAATGGACTTACCCTTTTTCTGTCTCGCCCCGTCCCCACCTTGCCCTGCCCTGTTCCGCTCCATTCCATCCACAATCCTGCTAAGAGATGACAAAAGACAGTGGGATAACGGGGCTCCGCCCCGCCTTGCCCGGGTTTGGACTGGAGATGGAGGTTAAAATCCATCCCCGGGGATGGAGGTTTGGATTTTGAGACGCACCCCCCCCCCAGCCCCGGTCCACTGCCATCCCTAGGTTGCGCGTGGGAATCAAGCACCTTGCTTGGGTGTGTGTCGCCGGAGAGGTTGCCGAAATTTATCTATCTGGTTCCTCTCTCGCGGAAAAACCTGGACGCATTTTGCCGGAAAACCTGAATCCGGGCGGGCGACCTGTGTTTACGGCCTTTGATCCCTTTCGCAGGTGGTGGGATCTCTCTGTTCCTTTGTTCCTCTCTCCGTCTTCGTTCTCCCGGAAACCCTAGACGCCTTCCGCCGTAAAACCTAAATCCCGGCCGGTGATCCGTGTTTCCGACCCTAACTAACTCTCCTTTGTCTCTCTGATCTCTTGCGGAGCTTTGGAAGCTCATCATCGGTGCGAGGGAGAAGAGGGGGAATTGGGAGAGATCGGGCCGCCGGCGTTCTCTGTCTCAGTCCGAGCAGCCCGTCGAGCTCCGATTTGAGCGACTCCAAACATGATGCGCACGCCTTAGAAGCGAAGCGCGTTTCGACTTGAGGCATGCGCTTCACATGAGTGAAGCGTGCATTTCAAGCCTGAAACGCTTCACTGCAACGCCTCAATACCTTGAGCGTGTGCTTCGCCTCTGAGGCGTACGCTTCAGGTATTGAGGCGTACGCTTCAGGTATTGAGGCGTAAGCCTCTCACAACACTGGGCGTGACAGGCAAAATCCAAATCAACACTAATGTGAAGTTGGTCTTTCGTAGGAAAGAGTGGAACCAGACTCACTCAGGCAGGGACTCGGGTTTATGAAACTAGAGGTGAAACTCGACCTTTGCAAGAAAGGAAAGAGGCAACAAAGAATGGGCTTCAGATCTGAATATGTTTCAGATCTGCGAGTGAGAGGTTCAGCAAAGAAAAATAAAGGCAGTAGAAGAATAAACCAAGATGCTGAAATATAATATAGACTAAGGATGAAACAGATAGCAGATCTAAAAATATTTCAGATCTGTGACAGAAGTCCAAAACAGTCGAAGATAAAGAGTAAGTAGAAGGCAACAGAAAAAGGAAATAGGATAAAGAAGAAGGAATAGGAACGAGACCTATTGACAGCAAAGAGAAGTCGACTTTTACATCGACGGGGCAAGCCTGTCACGCACAGAAGTTTTGTGGCTAGTTGACGGTAAGGAGGAGTCGATCTTCACGTCGACTGAGAAAAGCCTCTCACGCCCAGAGGATCCTCTGCTCTGATACCATGATAAATTTGCTTATGAACATACGTGTTCTGCTGCAAGTACGAGAAAGGATAAAGGGAAAGGAGAGAGCTTCCAGAAATCGGCAGCCACCATTAACTTAATGGCTGCAGTAATGCTACATTAGTCTTAATAGGGTTACAAACATTTTACAAAGACAAAAGTACCCTGCATTAGTAACACATGTTACATTAGAATACAAAACAAAACTCGTGAATGGATATGGATCCTTTATCGGATCCATATCCAATTCATATTCTAATATTTTCTTGTTATAGTTACTTAACATTTTTTTTTGCAAAAAAAAGATAATGATATCTTAGATGGTGCAATGCTCGCGCTTGAAGTGATATATGCTGGAAATGAAGATCTCTCTACACTTTATATGTCACAACTTGTGGCTTTTGCATCAAGAAGTGAAAGATTTAGCCGAAATGCAACAAGAATAGATGCATTGAATCCTACAATGTCGGTGCTTAATCGGTGGCGTTTTTATAGTAGTGATGCACCTGAGTTGAGAGCATTAGCCATTAAGGTTTTATCTCAACCTATTAGCACATCTTCTACAGAAAGAGTGTGGAGCACCTATAGTTACATTCACAATGTTAAAAGAAATAGGCTCAATGAAGATCGTGTTGATACCTTGGTGTATATTCATTCCAATTTTCGATTGATTGAAAGGTATGATTAAATCATGCTGTACTTTTGTTTTGGTATTTTTTTCTCTTTTTCTATAATTGATTATTTATTACCATTCATATTTTATATTCTTATTATAAAAAGGTGCAGCAATCGCTACAAAGAAAGACCTAGTCGAAAATGGGATATCAATCCAAAACTTCTTATTGTAGAAGAAAATACGTTGAGATTAGAGGACATGCGTTGGAGAGATTTGGATGATAGTACACAACAATCAAGCACTATTTCCAAATCCAAACATAAAGATGCACAACCAAGAGCTCCATTACCTCCAATAATCATACGTACAAATGAAGTTGAAGAGGATATAAATCAATCCAACAGAGCTAGTAGAACTGCAGATATACAAGAGCGACCATCAGTTCCTCAAGGTCGAATTGATTGTTTCTTTAGCAGAAGACCTAGGCAAGATATGTTGATATTGTGTTTTTTATATTTTAAATTATGGTTTTTGAACATTTTAATTTTTTAACGTATTCATTATAGGAAATGAAGAAAGGAGCAGAAGACATAGTCGTGGAGGACAAGAAGCATGTGATGATGTAGAAAGTTCGCGATCTATTGTTGACTTGAAGGGAAAGAGAAAGATGACAGATTAATGAACTCTTGAATTATTAATTATGTTTTTGATGATGTAGTTGGAGTAGTCCAACTTAAAAACTTTTATGTTACTTTTTTGTCATGCTCTTGTAATATTTTTTTGGTATACTTTTATTTTGAATCTTGCATGATGAAGTGAAGTAGTGGATTATGTTAATTTTAAGTTTAGAGTTCAGAACTTTGTAGCTTATAATTTACAATTTAGAAATTTATAGCTTAAAAATTTAATCATATCTTTATGTAATCTTTGAGTTTATTAATTTCTCATTTTCTATGTTGCAGAGATGACAAGATTTACAACAATCACAACATTAAATAACAAGTCATTTGATTCTTTCGTTGAAAAATGTATGCTTTTTAATCAAATTTATTTGTTTTCTTAATGCATTATTTAGTGCTTGCATGCATTTGTTAAATGGTTGCAACAAGAATGTGAATTATGATCTTCTCTTGATGTATGGTTTTTTAAATGTTTGACAGTTGCAATATGATGCATTTGTTAAATAATTACAACTTATATTATTTATTGTCTATATACATGTTTTATTTTGTCAATGATGACATAAATCTTATTTTTTGATAAAATAAAAATATATAATTACATTTTCGTTTCTCTTTCGATTCTTATTCGCTTCCCTTTCGCTTCTCACTCGAATCCTATGTCGCTTCCTTCTTCGCTTCCGGTTCGCTCCCTGAGTCGCTTTCGAGACGCTTCCTAAGTCGCTTTCGAGACGCTTCCTGGTTCGCTCCTAAATCGTCCCGCGCTTCCCGCTTCCTAAATTTTTAGAAATGCCTCACTTCCCGCTTCCCGCTTCCGCTTCCTGTATCGCTTCCCGCTTCCGTTTCCTCGACTGGCAACTCTGGCTGGGAGTGACATTTGGTGTAGGTAGCAACCCATGTCCACCCTGAATTTGTGCTCCTCTGCCACGCCCTCCTCGTGCACGGTCAGCAGTCATCCCTGTGGCAAGAACATCGTGCATAGATGATTGCCCTGCTGTAGTATCAGAAATGCTTTTCAAGGACATCTCGTACTGGAACAGCTTAGCACGTAAATCCTCAAAACTAGGCAGCGTAGGCAAGCACAATAAAGAAGTGACAAGAACATGATACTCTGATCCCAGGGCATTCAGTGTCTCCTGCACTTTTTCTTTATCTGACACTGGATATCCAACAATGGCCAATTGATCTGTGATGCTTTTGACTTGATTTAAAAATTCAATAATGATCATTGTCTCCTTTTTTAAAAGCTGAAATTCATGCTTGAGAAATAACACCTTAGCCTCTGATATCTGAGAATAGGTCTGAGCTAGAGTCTCCCAAAGTACTTTAGTTGTGCAATCATCAGGAATAGAAACTAATACTTCTTATGACAATGTGGAAGTGATGTACGTGACAAGAGCCTGATCGCGCTTCATCCAAGTAACAAAGGTAGGATTACGAATAATGTTTGGTAAACCTCCATCCTCTTTTGCTTCTTGTGTGATAAATCCTGGAGGCGTTGGAGTGGAGTCATCCAAGTGACCTGAAAGATCTTGGCTTCGGATGAAAGGAGTAATCTGCCGTTTCCAAGTCACATGGTTGTTGGTATTCAGTTTTTCGGAAACTAGCTGCCCAAGGAAGTTGGAGGAAAGACCCGAGTTGGCTGAACTATCCATTTGCAGACTTATAACAAAAATCAGTTGTACGATATCGTAAAGGCTGCAGCTTTATGACAAAACTCGGCACACAAAGAAAACTATGTCACGACAGAATTTTAAAAAATCAAGAAGAGAAAGACGACAGCAAATCTGAATAAGGTGTACAGCAGATCTGATTCAATCAGATCTGGGAGATGAAACGCAGACAAAGACAGATAGGAAACGCTGATTTGATTCAAATAGATCTGGAGCAGGCGAAAACAGGCGAGGAAGGATGCAATGACTCGGTTTCAGGTGAGAAACGCAGACAAATGAGAAATGCTGATCTGATTAAAGCAGATCTGGAGCAAGCTAAAACAGATGAGGAAACGCGCAGCTGACGTGATCAGATGACGTTCACGTGATCAGATGACGTTCACGTGACCAGACGAGGTCGCGTGAAGTTTTTTTTTTTTTTGAGACAAGAAGAAAGAGGTCGTGTGAAGCTACTGCAGAGGTCGTGTGAGGCTATTGCGTGAGACAGGAAGGAAGAAATGAAAAGATAAAACAAGCTATTGCGTGAGACAGGAAGGAAGAAGTGAAAACAAATAAAATAAAACTGACAAAACTTGACCTGATGACGAGGAGGAGGAGAACTCAGCTTTACACAGCTTTTCACGTTCCCAATGAAGACCCTTTTTATGCCCAGAGTTGCCGCTGCTTTGATACCATGTTAAAAGTGCTGCAGGAATCGGGAAAGGAGAAGGAGAGGGATAGGGGAGAAAGAGAACTCAGGTCCTTGTTGGGAATGGGCAGCAACTTGATTCTTTTACATGCTGCACTAATCCTTTATTAAACATAATAGGGTTACAAAAAAATTTACATGGACAAAACTGCCCATAAGAAATACATATTACACATATACACGTAAGAGGGGGTGGATGATATGGATCCTCTACTGGATCCATATTCTAATAAATTCAACTACAGGTTTGATTCCCTCAATCAGAACTTCATAATATCCATGCTGGCCTAGTGATAAAATAAACCAGATTGAAGGGCTGTCTTAACCTAACTAGGAGGCCAAAAAACACAGTTCTTAACATCAACTAGAGATTGGAATCCTGATCCACTCATCCAGGACACTTTACCTCATAATATCATGCAACATGGTTTTTTCCCACTTTTTATAGTAACAAAAACACGGGGTAAAATTATTGATGAATACTTGATCACCAATAGGTCTCAGATAGCCATACGCACTGGACTTTTGCAGTGGCTAACACCTTCTCTTTGGCTTTTAAGGCAGGAAATTGATAAAGGTTCCCTAATGTGGTGCAAATGATAATGATTGCATGCATTTGAGAAGAGCTTAAGCAAAATGGAATATATTAGGACATTCTTTTAGCATAAATATTGTTGCTTGTTTTTCTCAAGGGAATCAATATGTAGCTCATGCAGCTGTTACTGGACACCCAAAAGGAGCAATTTGCCTAAAGGAGGGGCTCATGTCTGATCAGCTAGTTGGTGAGACAATAGCTTATCAACGTGACAATCAGTAGCTGATCTAAGAGGATGATCAGCCACAGTGGGATTGAGACACAGGCCAGACCCCTGCAGGAGGCAGCAGTAGGGACTTTTCTGCAACAAGTAGAAGGCCAACAGAGCAATGTCATGTTAGATTATTCTTTGTTGGCCCATGCATTTAAAGAGCAACCGTGTTGTCTCATTAGTCTGGTGATGACGTTTGTGTTAATATATATATATATATATATATATATATATATATATATATCTTGTTTTGGCCCACCAGGGGCATTTTGATAATTTTACCAATTGTAATAGGGACTGTTTGATAGGGACATTTTTTTATTCTTTTTCTGTAATTATTTTTATTTTTATTTTTTGTGTCTTTATCATATTATGTAAGGCCACAATGGTCAAATGACCATAGAGCTGTAGGGATGCTCCCAACGTCTCTTGGGAGCTTCCCAAGGCCTCTCTCTTGTGTATAAATTGGGGCTTCTCCCCTCTCTTGTTTCTAATGTTTTCCTAAGCATTCAACCTTAATAAAATTATTATTATTATTTACTTTTGTATTCTTTTGTGCATGCACATTGATGCCTCTTGTAATCTTATGTATTTGCCATTGATTGGCTTGTGTTTTGTCCCTTTGTGGACTTGTGCTTATGCACATTTAGGCAGTTTGTAGCCATTGTATGCACTTATATGCTTTTGTATTGACCTTGGCATTTGTATTGTCCCTTGTAGGAATTGTACTTGTGCTTGTTTACAGTGCTGCAATTTGCAGAGGCATTTGTAAGTGATATTCCATGGATGCATGCAGTCATGATGAAAAACTTCTTGTAAAGTAAATGACATATCTAAGGACACAGTTTCTTCCAATATAAAGTGCATAAATTTTTATTTTTGCAGTATCATGCTTAGGGCTACAAGCTAGACTTCAAAGAAGAGAATATTTAGAACTCAACAACAGTATGAACACAGGTGAAAATGCTCATACATCAACAACAAGAACATGAAAAAGCAGCAGTCCTGAATATGATAGAAAACCAACATGCTACCAACCAAAGTAGTTCAACTTAAGGCTTCATCTGTAAGTCAAATAACAAGGCCACCAGAATAAGACAGTCCATTTCTTTTGGCATATCTTTTGATTGATTCCAGAGGTGCAGTTGCATGAAGCTAAATATTTTCTACCATGCAATGCATAAGATGCCAAAAAAGATTATGATGCGCTAGTGATAAGATTAGAAAAATCTTCAATATTATAATAAAATTCATCATGTGATTCTCTTCACTGCATGCATATGTTGCCAACAGTCCTCACTGTAATGTCAAAAAGCACAGTATGTGAATACAAACTTAAAAGCTGTCTCTCAAATTATGCATATACCTGTATCAATGCAGAAGCTGAACGACCAGCACCTGCAGCCGCACCAATCAATACAAAAAGTTCAGGAAATGCAGGAGTCAACAACTCCAATCCATAAGCAGCATTTTCTAAAAGATCTGCAAATAGCCTCCATCCCTTTGGATGAACATCAAAATGACGTCCAAATTTTGACAACATAATTTTGCTAAGGTAACCAATTCCATCTTTTATTACCCAATTGACAGCAGCAGCAGTTGGAATAGCACCTTTCCCCAATCCAACAGCATAAAGTAAAGCCTACAAGCAGATCATATCTACATGAAAATTTAGTAGTTGGAGTAGCATCCATTGGAATGCACTAATTGGAACAAAACTGAGACAAATATGGCCTTGAAAATTCAATCAAATTGAAATAGTTCTGTTGGTTGATTGGGAATCTAAAAGTAAAATGAAGAGGAAAGCTCGGATGAGAATCTTAATAAAGTGGAAAATATTGAACAAGTCAAAACGAGGAAAACCATATGGCAAGAACTAAGCAAAGAGCCAAAAGAATCTTGTTTATTCAACATAGTGTCATTATATGTGCAGAATCTGGTACGTTGCATAAAGCACTCTATACATAATGAAGCTTGGTATAATTGGCTCCACTAGCAGCATAATTAATGAAGGAAACAATGTCTAGCAAAGAGAAAGCCTGACAGGAAAATAAAACAACTGATAGCAGGTAATCTGAATTATGTGAGACAATGACTGGTTTAGAAATAGAAGACAGAACCTACAATTCCTGGACATATATGTGAATTATTGAAAGATAAGAACAGAAGAGAAGAAGAGGCCAATGGCAGCAATGTTTATCCTAGTCAATTAATCCATCTAAAGTAGGCAGCCTATGCTTTGTTAAGTATCATGATTAGTACTTCATAATTTACCAAAATACCACAGATAAATATGGATATTACAATGTATATAGTTTGACATTCTAAGCATTACAAGAATATGATCACTCAGACTAACAGCCTCACTCAAGTTTTCCATGGGTGAGAAACATGGCTAGCTTGCCTTTTATGTCCCTATGCCATGTCGTAAACAATGGTTTGATAAACATATCTGCCATTTGATGTTCACTAAAAATGATATAAGCAACATCTAGCAAAGAGAAAAACTGGCAGCCAGATAAAACAATTGATTGCAGGTAATCTGAAGACAATGACTAGTTTAGAAATAGAAGATTGGATCTACAATTCCTGGATATATATGTGAACTATTGAAAAGATAAGAGCAGAAGACAAGAAGAGGTCATTGGCAGCAACGTTTATCCTGACTAGTAAATCTATCTAATGTGGGAGACCATGCTTTGTTATGTATTGTGATTAGAGCTTCGTAATTTACCAAAACACCAGACAAATATGCATATTACAATGTATAGCCGATGACAGTTTCACATTCTAAAGCATAACATAACACCAGAATATCATCAATCAGATTAACATCCTCCCTTAAGTTGTCCATGGGTGAGAAACATGTCTAGCTTGTCTTTGCTCTCTAAAAATTATTCAAGCATCTAAATTTTAATCCTTTTGCCTTTTCAACAACAAAGTGCTGGTATATCTCAATATGTTTAATTTTGTGGCGTCAACCTATCATAATGCAAAATTGAATGAGATATTGATTGCCCAGTTGTGATGAGCAAATGTCTGATCCAAGATGTCTTCATTGTAACTACCAACATGTAGAAGTTTATCTGCTTATGTAATCAATCTGGCAATCAGCTTTACTTTTCACCAGCATTGTCAAAAGCATGCCTCGAGGTGAGGTGCAGCCTTTGGTGCCTCGGGCGGGCTAATGAAGCGCAAGGCACCATGAGGAGTGAGGCATATGCCTCAAGGCTGAAGCGCATGCCTCATTCTTCCCCTCTTTTTAAAAGAAAAAGAGGAGGCCCAATAGCCGATAGGTCTCTCTCTCTGTTCTTCCTCTTCTCCTCTTTCTTCTTCTTCCTCTGCTGATCTTCTTCCTTTGTTCTTCTCCTCCTCCTTCTCCTTTTTCTTCTTCTTCTTCCTCTGCTGATCTTCTTCTTCTTCTCCTTCTGTTCTTCCTCTCTTCCTCCTTCTGCCGATCTTCTTCTTCTTCCTCTGCTGATCTTTTTCTTTTTTTGTTCTTCTTCTTCTTCCTTCTGCCGATCTTCCTCTACTGATCTTCTTTTTCTTCTTCATCTGCCTCACTGCACACGGTGTCCTTATGCTTTGCATTAGAAGTTTCTTTTTCTATGTATCAAACCATGTATTTGCTTGATTTTTGAGATAGGGATGTGGATTGGGCTGTATAAAAAATTTGCTAAAATCTGCTCTATAAGTAATTGTTGTGTATTTAAAAGTGTACTTGCATGTGCTTTATAATTGTGTGTGTATTTTCATGTGCCTAGTGATTTTATTACTTGTTATTTGGTTGAATGCTCATATTTTATTTTGTTAGATATTTAGATAGATCAAGTTATTACCTCGGTGTTATTGCTAGATATTCGTTTTGGACCTTTCTATATTTATTTTGAATTCTCTATTTTCTTATATTTATTTTTGTTTTTCAAGTTTTTTAATTTTTATAAGTTTTTAATTATTTATTTGTGAGGCTTACACTTTAAGCCTCGCTTCATATTTTGGTGGTATGCCTCACTAAGCCTCGACGCTTTTCACAACATTGCTTTTCACTACTACATGGGATAAAATGCAAATCAAGATATGCACAATATCCAAAAGTTGGACACTGTATTAAGATTGCCTACCGAATCAGCATCAAAGTATGCCACAAATCACAAAGGACCTAAACATACCAACCCTTCCATCAATGTCACCTTTATATACCATAGGAACATTTTCATGGCTTCAACAAGATTAAGTTTTTAATGCATAAATTGTTGGAGTCGATTAACTACAAATGCTGCATCAGGCCTTGTGAAAAATAAATACTACAAAGCTCCAATTGTACTATGATATTTTTCTGAAAAATGAATTAGCTCCACTTCATGTATCAAGCGATTGTGAATAGCAGCAAGAGTCCATACAAGTCTACAATCAGACATAATTTTTTTTCTCAAACGTCATATCCTAGATGAAGCGGATAAAGCCTCAGTTCTTGAAAAGCTCTAGGGAGAATCGGATAGGAGGGATAGAGGGGAAAAGGGAACTTGTTTCTTGGAGGGAGGGAAAACTACCTAAAATCTCATTCCCTTCCGTAAAAAAAAATGGATAAATCGAGTATTCATTTGGGGGTGGATCAGCCCAATTCCAGATACAGGAATTAACAAAAGGAGGGGGTCTTAATCCACACTGTAACAGGTCCGCATATATCTTTTGTGCCAAGAAATTGAACTCCATAACTGAGGGCTTGTCTAAAAGGCTTTCAATTGTACTAAAATTTTACAATAGGAAAACTGTCTCTCCATTATTGCTAAAACTACTGAGCTTCTTGGAAGGCGATCATGACCAGTTCCTAAGACAAAATGCACCAAGTTCTGGGGCTCACAGATAATTCCAAGTTTCCAACTCATTCAGCATGGTTTAAGAGGTAGTCAATGATACAATTGCCCAACAAAAGAAGACAGGAAAACAATCCAACCTGCGTCGTAAGAACACCATTGACTTGGCTGGCAATGCTCTGAGCAGCCCTCCAAATTGAGTACTCCATATAGTCACTGCTCACGCTGTCGGGATACCCGTCTGGAAGCATCAATCCGAGCACAAAATTTCTACACCAACATACCGAATCCATGACCACCGTGCTGAATTGTTCACTACGATGAGTATCGGCCTTAAATCCAGAAGAGGAAGGCGTTGAGCCAACATCATCCTCCCCATCAATCTCCTTCATGCCACTGGTCGTTCCGTTGCCGCCGATTCTTCCATTGACAACGAACTCATTCTCAGAGGCATCGGGCACGAGTCTCACCCACTTGCCTCCCTTCACTTCCCACACAGCGTCAGGAACCTTCAAACCCGCTTCTGCATAGGCAGAAAGGTTCTGAAAATGGAGGAAATGGCAACACATAACAGACAAGCAAAAGAAGATGGCCCTCTTCAAATTCTCCTTATTCCTGAAAAATTGAGTTGTGAAGACAACAAGTCCACATAGTCTCCAATCCCATCCTCCGTAACCAAACCCAAATGCGTCTTCGTCATCGTCGTCGTCATCGTCGTCGTCGTTGTTGTTGTTGTTGTTGTTGTTGTTGTTGTTGTTGTTGTTGTTATTGTTGTTGTTGTTGTTGTTGCCACCATGGCTTCCATCAGTGTTGTGCGGAAAAAGAAGAGATGGACAAGAAGAAGCGTTTGAGGGGTAACAAGAAACGAAGATGGGTGAGCGTGTACAAGAAAAGGAGGCAAAAGAGAAGCAAGTTTGGGAGGAGGCGTGGAGGAGAAGAGGTGGTCGCGTGGGTCTTGAACTATAAGAGCACGAGGATGGTGGGTACGAGAGGTGAGGAGCGCCACAGAGCAATCTAGAGTGGACAGAGGCTGCCATCGCGACTCCCCTCCCTCCTTTCTTCCCTTCCACCTCAACGGAGGGAGGCTTTGGTTCGCAGACTAGAATGAATGAAGGCGTCTTTTCTTCATGTTGCTCCTCTGCAACTCAAGCGATAAGACGGACTTCCTGCTGCAGCTTCACGAGGCCTGCTTTGCCGATGGCAGATGCAGACCCTGAAATCTCTCAGACAAAATACTGTGGGCTTTACTGCGGTGCCTTGCTGGTTTGCGTCGGAAACCCATCAACTTGATCCGTTTTGGGTGGCTGCACTGTAACCATTCTTCTGATAAGAAATATGTTTTCTCAAGAAGCTTGTTTTTCTTTTTTGATGACGAAGAACCTTCGCCCAACGAAGAAAAAACCACATGTGGTGCCACGACCGCCCTGTTTTACGTGGCCTACCTTTCAAAGCTACGGACACAACCATGCACCAGTGAGGTTTGAGCCCGTGCCTTCATCTTAACACCCTTACAGTTATCCCGCTGGCCATGGGGGCAACCTCGACGATTGTAAAAGATCCGAAACATGAGAATGAACAGCTCATGATTTTATAATACAAAGTATTGTTGACCATCGATTTTTTTTATTTTAAAAAATACATCTAAATATCGAAAATTTATAATCTAAAATATATTTCTTAATAAATAAAATAATAAAAATGCAATATATAAAGTTTGGTCGATAAAAAAAATGGTCGTTAGAGCAGGGATACCGCCAAATCATTATTTGTAATATCTCACAATTTTTGCCTTTGTTTTTAAATTTAATAAATATAATTTTTATTCTTTTATTTAAATACTAATATTTTTATGTTTAAAATTAAAATTATATATATAATACATGTTAAAGTGGATCTTAATATGGATCTTAGACCCATCGCCAAGATAATATATATATATATATATATATATATATATATATATATATATATATATATATATATATATATATAAGAGTTAGTTTAGGAAGACTCAATTTCCCTATTTTCATAAGAAAATAAAAGGCTTTATATTTTCAAAACAAAAGAAACGTGCCCCTTCCATGAATGGCAGTGGAGAGGGGGACAACGGGGCCTCGCCCCGTTTGGACCAGGAATGAAGAGCATGAAACAGGGATGAAGGTTAAAATCTATCCCCACACTGTGATAGAGATGGACTTACGCTTTTTCCTTACCCTGCCTCATCCCCGTCTTGCCACCCCACCCCAATCTTTAAAGGGATGACTATAAATCAAAGAGAAACAAGGCCCCGTCACGCCTCATCCCCGTTTGGACCGGGGATGGAGGACATGAAATGATGATGGAGGTGAGGGTGGAGGTTAAAATCCATCCCCGGGGATGGAGGTTTGGATTTTGAAACGGGGACCGGGTGGAGACCTTGTCCCCGGCCTCCACCCCGGCCAACTGTCATCCCTATCTATAAGAGTCCTTGATTTATAAAACTACATATAAGTCTTCTCTCTATACTGATTTTGAGAGAGAGAAAGTTAAATTGAAAAAAAAAAAAAAAGATGCAAAATGGTGAGAGAGAGATCTTCTCCGACGCCTCCTCCTTATATTCGTTGAATCTTTAATCTAGGTACGGGTTTCTCTTTTAGTCAGTTAGATAAGAAAATTGGCATATGTTGAATAAAATCTAGGTTTAAGGGAAGGAAAAATAAACCTAAACCTATTTTCGATAAAGAGGGTTTTGTACAGCAGGCTAGGCCAGTTAAATTTGTATTGGATTTTGTTGTGACAGCCTGACCGATTATGTGTATGGGGTTGTTAATCATTGAATTTGTTGCGTGAAATTTTTTCAGCATAAAGAGATCTATGGTTTGTGGTTGAAAAGAAACATAATCAGTGTTCACGCTGAATTTTTAAGGCCTTAAACAAATCGGTTTTTCACTTGTTCTCACTTTGGGTTTTAAAACCATCAAAAGGAAGCTCTGTGGCTGTAAGCATGCACATGAGTTTTAAAACCATTAAAATCTCTATGGTTTTAGACTCCACAATGGGCTTTGAAAACAGACAAGGAATCTGTTGTTTTTATGGCATTCATATTAGGTTTAAATCATTAAGCATGTTGTTTAGTTCTTTTAACTGTGCATATAGATCTGAATGTATCCTGAAATTTTTCATATATAGAAATCTTCCGTTTTGGGTTGTTAACATTCAGCTTATGCTCGAATAAAATAATAGATTTTTTATTCCCCAGTTGGGTCTAATGGCTTTGGTATATGATAAAAAAAAATCTGGATTTTATTTATTTGACGAATCTTACTACTACACAGGTACCTTGAACTGAATATGGTTTTAGGTACGGGATGATCTGAACTGTTATAATCACACTCGGAAGCAGGGTCGAACCAAACCAAATTTAAATAGGAATCTAACTATACAATCTTGGTATTTCAAAAGCCTATAAATTTGGGTTTTTAATAAACAAAATCTGAGTTGTAGTGAATGATTAAAATGGTTTTCGAACTAGTTTTTGACACGTGTCAATATTTATTTATCTATGCACATGCCTATGATATTCCAAAGTTGATTTTTTTTAATTAAGTAATATAGGTACTGTGAAATCTGATTCTTTTATACAATTTGATTTTATTAGAAAATGTCCAAAAATCAATAGTTTTGGATATTTAATTAAATATGAGATTAATAGATGTTGAAACTGGTTGATTTTAAAGGGTTGGATTTTTGGGTTAATATGAAAAAATGATTTAAAAGATTTGTTTGGAAAACTAAAATTTGTCTTATGTTGAAATCTGGTCGGTTATGAATATTTAAATTGAATTCGAACTTAATAAGTGTTAAATTTGATTGGTCACAAAAAGTTTAGATTTTAGGCTAATGTGATAAATCTGATGTGCTTGATAAAATTTGCATTCGTTCACTAGTCATGAATATGTTTTGGTGTCATGTCTTGTGTACTATAAATACTAAATTATATTCGCCTATGGGTGATTGTTGTCTACTGAAAAAAATTGTAATGCTATTTAAATTATATTTATTTATGTAGTGGTTACGTGCGAATCACATATGGCCCTTTGAAGGCAAAGTGTATTGCAAAATTTATTGTATTGCTTTTGAATTAATTACACTATTGAAATTGATAAAGTAATGACCCAAATTTGTTACTGTATATTGATTTGTATAACTATTTTTATATAAAAAACTCTTAATTGATTAAGAATGATAAAAAAACAAACAATGTAATGTTTTTTCTTCCTCGGTGGCCCTCTGAAAGGGTGAAAACATCGGATGGCGATCATGGGGGACCGTGAGGATACTAAACATCATGTGCTTTATTTTTTCCAAAAATCCGATATGTGGTTCATGTTCTCTGTCACGGTTCTAGAGAACAGTTGTCACTTTGCCTGGCGGTGGTATTGTTAGACTCAACTATAGTTATTGGTATACCGAAAAAGTGACTTCAATAGATATTGATTTCCTTGTCATCCCAATATTAGATGATGATTCCTAATGTTTTGATTGATAGTCATAATTTTTGACGTCGGTCGAGGAACATGTATATAACTCATTAAATAAAATATAAATTATGTATTAAGATACCACTAAAAACTACCTTAAACTTCAAATTTTGACATGTTTAAGTATTCGCGGGTTTTATATAAGTGTAAACTTAATTGTGTGCATTAAGTAAGAATATTCACGCAAAAACAATACTAATAATTAAAGTTAAAAAGTAATTCATGCATGTTGCATTGATTCATGCATGTCTAAATATTTAATTTAATATGAGATTGTTGGTTGTTCGAATTGACTAGTTATATTGAAAGTTTGTTCTGAATATGTGATGTTTGTTGAGCCCTCTTAAACTTGTGCCGGATTTGATTTATGTTAATTTTCTTACTGTTAAATTTTGAGAGGGTCTCACATGAGAACTTCGGTCATTATCCTTTTTTTTTTTAAAAAATCAGGTATTGCGGCACAATAATGGAGGGACCAACATGTTGGAGGAAGGGAGGGTTATGTTTTTGGTAACCCAGATTCTAATAGAGTTGAGAGATTTTATTTTGGAAAAACATGTTGAACCTTAAATAGGGACTATTCAATTAAATTAAATATAATTTCAATCCATAGTTTGTTTTGTTTTATATAAGAAATGATTGTTGGGTTTGTACATTAAATATATAATGTGTCTCAATTTTCTAAGATATTTTTCTACAATGTTTGAAAATTATTTAATGTTAAAAAATTTACAATTTTTTTGAGGGTCAGTGTGGGGTCGTTACATCATTGGTTATAGATGTTGCACTTTTTTTTGTTTGCATGGTCCCCCTTCCCGAGATATACATGTATAATGCTACGATGCTCTGGGAGTATCTAATCCCACATACTAGAAATCATGGTTGTCGGTTATATCTTTTCAGTTAAACCTTATGGGTGTACTCAACATAGTTTATTTGATAGGATCATGCTTTGGATCATGTTTTTTGGACATGAAAATAAGATTTTGATTTTTTAAGTCATGAAATTTTGATACATTGTTTATCATCGATTTTTAAAATCATTAAAAAACATGCATTTGTACTATAATCATAAGATCCAAAACTTGTTTTTTACTAAACAATGCTTATAGATCATATCTATAGGGTCTCTTCAACAAAAAATAAGTTAAAGAAATTTGAAAATATATAGCTTCTATTAGGTGGGAGTAGGTACTCTAGGAGCACCCTATTATATATATATATATAGAGAGAGAGAGAGAGAGAAATGGGTTTGTGTAACGACCCCAACTCATACCACTGAAAAATACGATTTTTTTTAAAGAACCATTGCGGAAATATTCCTAGAGACCCGGGGCCTTTACAGTTTCACTCACCATTGGATAACTCAACCAACTACAAGGGATCTTACACTTATCATCCAAACTATAACAAACAAAATTTTATTAATTAAGAAATAATAGTTATGAGACAATTGCATTAGAAATCAGAGTGCATAGACAATTAAATATAAGAAAAAAAAAGTAAAGAAAAACAGAGTCACATTGTCCATCTGTGAAGCTGTCTAGCAAACGTGTAGCACTCGTAGCTCTCCCAGAAGCAAGTCGCTTTACTGACCCTCTGCGGTTACGAAAACTATAAAAATAAAATTTGAGGAATTCTTTGCACAAATCCCTCTAATGAAATAAATGAGCATAAAGAATATAGATAAGATTCATGTAATAACTTAGAGGTATGCAATTATGAAAAATTCATAATTCGATTAAGCATTTATGCATTAGAAATAATTATTAAGCATAAAAAAATATTTAATAAATAACATGGATCACAATTTAAGCAATACAATAATTTAACATGCATTCGGGAACAACAGTATGCATTCACCAACATTTAATAGTTAGGGGAACAGGTAAACATGCATGATCTAATGCATAACAAGAATATGCATGGCTTCAGTGCAATGCATGAGTAAATTAGTATCTCTTATTAGAATTTTTTTCGCATGCATGTCCTTATTAAATATAAACAATTTAAGTTTCTCTTTTTAATTACCATTGCCCGCGGATACACTAAACGGGTAAAATCCCCGAGCTCAAGTTAGGTTTCCAGGGTAGCTTAACACATAATTTGTATTTTATTACTCGGTTCCAAACTTAGCCCTCGACCGAAACATTCTTCATAATATTAGACCACTCATTTAATGTTGGAGACACCAGAGACCACCCATCCACAAGTGTCATTATTTTTTGTATACCAAAATAACAGTTGTGTCCACACACCACCCCCATGCAAAGTGGCATACTCTCTCTAAAACCGTGGCAAGAAGAAAGAATCCCAATATCGGGTTCAGGGGTAATCAATAATGCACACAAAGTTTTTTGTATCCTCGTGGTCTCCCAAAACTGAAACTCTAAGATTCTTATTCTTTCGTCAGGAGGTCTTAGAACGTATATTATACTGTTCTTTTATTTTTATTTGATTATTATTATCCCATTTCTTTAATTTGTAATTCAGCATACAAACAAAGGCAAAAGCTCACGTATTCTCCTATGAGAACCATCACGGGACCACCACCCGCGGAAAAGCATAGAACAATGCAATAAAGTACAACAACATTAATGTAATTTTTGGGATGCATTTGAAATAAGTAAAAAAATGGGCAAACCAAAGCTCGAGGCCTACCCGGCCCACGATGATTCGTTTCGATCATCGATGCACCATATGCAAAAACCATAACCACATGCCATATATGCAATAATACCAACATGTTTCCAAATGCACATTCATTCATACCAATTTAACAATGTCATGAACTACCATAGTCATATACATGTGTTCACCATCCCTGTGTCAGTGTTTTCATATAATCACTTAACACACATGCATTCATTCATGATTCATAAGTACATATGAATATTTATGCAGGATTATACCTGCTAAACATACATCGATTTCATGTATGCACATGCACTAGAATAACTTTTACAATAGCATAATGTTTAGGCATGTCATATAAGTTCAAGCATGTGAAATCTTCCACTTTTAGCATGTATTAGAATCAAAATACATTCACATAGTAAATCTGGAAATCATCATTTCAGGACCCCAAAGAACAAATTTTGAATAAATTACTGCATAATAAAAACAAATACACAATACAAGTACCTCATGATTCTAATAAAAGTTAAGGCATCACTGTGTTTTGCTATCAAAAATATAATTCATACATACAGATTTGCATACAGTAACCAAATTTGGAAGTTAACATGCATATTAACTTTAAACTCCAGATTTAGGCTAACATTGAATTTGCAAAGGACTCTCTCTTTTATAAAATAGTCCTGCACACCCAGCTGACCTAGTCAGCTAGAGCTTGACTCCAACCCATATGGGGGTCGTGCACCACATGCTAGGGCTTAATATTATACGAGTAGCAAATCTGGAAATTTATAAGGATAACTAAAAATTACATATGTTAATTCAACCCTCACTTATGCATAAATTGAGCATACAACCACATATGAAACTTGTATGAATATCGCACATGTAACTCAAATATTTTGTTCAGAAGGTGTATTTTCAAACACATAACAATATATGTATGTGTTGAGTGTTGGGCAGTTAACATGTGACAGAAAGAGAAGGCACAAATGAATATGCTGGAAAATGATTAGCAATCGTGTCAAAACAAACATAATAATAATAATGAGTGTCATCCAAGAGGGTTTGGATGTATTCCTTACAGACCTATCGCAACACTAGTGAGAAAGGTTGACAAGAAGTTAAAAAAAATTAGGAATAAAAGGTACCAACGAAGACTCAATGGAGGCTGCGAAGAGGAACAACGGCAGATTGTGGGCTGACCCACATAGCTACAACATGGCTTGATAACAATATCGATACAATATATATAATTGTCATGCTAAATATACATTTTTGCCCAAAAAAATATTATGTGGTCTTATAATCACATTTGATCACCACAAATTAATAATATAAATATAAATGACCCAAAGGATAACACACGAATCAAACTGTAACAAACAACATAAAACTAGATGTCCCTTCCCCATGACCTACTTAGTCAAGGCATTGTCAACACAAAACTAAACCCTAATAAATTGAATAACATCACCCAAATTGGGCCTATCCTACCAGATCACACAATGATATGGCAAAATTGAATAAGTGTAACTCTAAACTGAAACTAATCTTAACATGACCAGGTTCTCAAACTAATGTTGCATGTTCAAAGTTTCAAATCTTTTCATCAGAATAGATCTAGAAGCTTTTTTTTTAAAAGAAGGTTTACACGGTCGGCTGGGGTTCCAAACAGGCCCAGCCGACCCTGGTCGGCTGGGTCGGGATCTTGACGAACCCAGGCTGAGCCTGGCAGTGGACTGCCAGTCCTATCCAAGAGCAGGACTAGGCCTGGTAGATCTCTGCCAGCCCCGGGCTAGCCGAGTCAGCCCAGCTGAGCCCATCGGTTGTGCTTGCCAGCCCATGCACAAGCCCAACCCAGGCTTGTGTATGAACTGTCAGGGCCAGGCTGACAGCCCAGAACTCCCCTAAAAAAAAATATTTTTCTTTTGAAGATGCTCCCAGCAACCTACATTGTAGGTGAGGTCTTCTAGATGGCATGTCTGAAAACAGTTTTGATTGCCATTAAAGTAATAAACAACCTCCTTTCAATGTTATGGGGATTGACATATGCAAACTCAAACTGTTTGCTAAGAGCACTCGACCTACAAATGACACATTAGCTATTTTTTTTTCCTTCTTTTTCAATATCCCTCACAACTAAATATATAAGAAAACACAGAAATAAAACCTAGTATGGATCATAAACACCATTAGACATACTGCATTGTACAAACTTTAATAAAGATTACATACATGCAAAAACTCATTTCATCATATGTTTATATGTGTCTAAAAGATCCATGACTAGGATCATCCATGAAGATCGATATCATCACAATGTAGACCACTAACAAATTATTTCTTTGTCATAAAAGAAATTCCGTTTTAGCACAGAAATAGACATGTACAGAAATTTTAATTTAAAAACGCATAAAAAGAACCATCAATGCACCCATGGAAGAGGATCCATGCAGCCTCTTCCATGTACATAGGGGTATCCATCCATATTTTCTCATATTATATGGATTTCCAGCAAAATATCGCATGAAAATCTCACCCATATTCAATACCTCATTCGTTTCAAGAGAGGAGACCCATACCTTTTTGTGAATAAAAAGAAAAGGATTAATTGAGGTTAAAAAACGTGGGTGGTTTTGGAGAAGATGCTCCTTCTCCTCCTCTTTTTTACTCCTCTTTTCCTTTCTTTTTCTCTTCTCTCCTTTCTCTCTTTCATTTTTTTTTGTTTCCTTTGTTTAATAAGGCCAAAGAGGGGGTGCCCCCCCCCCCCCCTTCTTTAGATGGGCTGTAGAGGGAGAGCTTCCCTCTTGGGCCCTATCAACTTTTCTTTCTCCAAAATTTTCTAAATCCCAAAATTTGACTTTTTGGTAGTTTTCATTTTTCTTTAGAGCTGTTTCTTAAAGCTTCTCAAGCCTTATTAGGCATGAGTAAGGACTCTTTAAGAAGTCCAAATGCAACCCTAATTAAAAATTTGGAATTAATTAAAATTAATTAATCAATTAATTGATTATTTAGTATTAAATTATTTATAATTATCTAGAGGTTTTCAAAAATAACCAAATTAACTTAGGAGGCTTCTTATACTAAATTAACCCCAATTTAAGGCTCCTAATTGAATTTAAAGCTATAGAAACATTGGGCATAAATTTGGATCTGGATCAAAGATCTAAATTCATCTCCAAAGATCCAAATAGATTTTGGACTGAATCAAATCCAGATTAATATGGATCATAGATAAAGTCCAAATCTATATTAATTTGGATCAAAACCATTGGATCCAATCTGATCTAACTTCGGATCTAGTTCGATAAACTGTTCAATTTTTTAAAAAATATGATTTTTAGGACAACCAGAACTCGAATTAAAAAAAGCAGGATATCGTTGCGCTCAAAATTCTGATACGCATCCAACGACATATTATATGAATATCAAATTCTGAATTTTGCCTAAAAACAACCTAAATTTTGCTTGAATTTTGCATATATTTAAAGGTAAAAAATACAACTCTTTCTTACCCTTCGATTGGCCCGCCTTGACATTTTCGATGAGACCTGGGTCGAGCCCAGACTCAAAAGTATCGGTCAAAATTCGATGATCAAACGATTTTTCTTTTATACTTAGCCAAATTTTTGAAAAACCAAAAAATGACTAAGTATGAATATACGTGATATTACATCCCTACCTTCTTAAAAGAATTTTGACCTCGAAATTAGAACGTACTGAATAAGTGTCGGTATACATCTAAAATATGCAAATTTTTGAAAAATTAAACTACGATCAATCCTACCCTCTTAGGATTGATCCCGACCAATTTCATTCATATCATCATATCAAGATTTTTAATTCACACTACCTGAGAATTACACTATGAATGCAATCAAGCTTAAGAAATTTAATGCCTAAATAAAAGTATTAAATAGCCTTACCAGTGAAGCAAACTAATTTGGAGCACGATGCACGACTTGTTGACACTTCAGAATAGGGCTCACTTACCAAAATTATAAACTTAATGCAAAAAAATGGTAAAAATATAAGATTTTATAATGGCTCTAATACCAAACTTGTAATGACCCCAACTCATACCATTGAAAAATATGATTTTTTTTAAAGAACCATTGCAGAAATATTTTTAGAGACCCGGGGCCTTTACAGTTCCACTCACCATTGGATAACTCAACTAACCATAAGGGATCTTACACTTATCATTCAAACTATAACAAACCAAATTTTATTAATTAAGAAATAATAGTCATGAGACAATTTCATTAGAAATCAGAGTGCATAGACAATTAAATGTAAGAAAAAAAGTAAAAAAAAGCAAACCACACTGTCAATCTATGAAGTTGTCTAGCGAATGTGTAGTACTCGTAGCTCTCCCAGAAGCGAGTCGCCTCACTGATCTTCTGCGGCTGCAAAAACCATAAAAGTAGGGGTGTCAAAAATCTGAAAAATTCTTTGCATGAATCCCTCTAATGAAATAAATGAGCATAAAGAATATAGATAAAATTTATGCAAAAACTTAGAGGTATGCATTTATGACAAATTCATAATCCGATTAAGCATTCCTGCACTAGAGATAATTATTAAGTATGAGATAACATTTAATAAATAACAATGATCACAATTTAAGCAATACAATCATTTAACATGCATTAGAGAGCAACAATATGCATTCACCAACATTTAAAAATTAGAAAAATATGTAAATATGCATGACCTAATGCATAACAGGAATATGCATGACTTCAGTGCAATGCATGAGTAAATTATTACCTCTTATTAGAATTTTCTTTTCATATGCATGTCCCAATTAAATGTACATAAATTAAATTTATTTTTTTAATTACCATTGCCCGCAGATACATCAAACGGGTAAAATCTTCGAGGTCAAGTTAGGTTCCTAGGGTAACTTAGCACATAATTTATATTTTATTACTGGGTTCCAAACTTAGCCCTCGACCTAAACAACCTTCGAAATATTAGACCACCTATCTAATGTCGGGGACACCAGGGACCACCCATCCACAAGTGCCATTTTTTTTGTTATACCAAAACAACAGTTGTGTCTACACACCACCCCCAAGCAAAGTGTCAGACTCTCTCTAAAACCGTGGCAAGAAAAAAGAACCTCAATATTGGGTTTAGGGATAATAAATAATGCACACAAAGTTTTTTATATCCTCGTGATTCGCCAAAATCAAAACTCTAAGATTCCTATTCTTCCGTTGGGAGATCTCAAAACATATATTATACTGTTCTTTTATTTCTATTTGATTATTATTATCTCATTTCTTTAATTTATAATTCAACATACAAACAAAGGCAAAAGCTCACATATTCTCCTGCGAGAACCATCACGGGACCATCGCCCACGGGAAAACATAGAACAATGCAATACAGTATAACAACATTAATGTGATTTTTGGGATGCATTTGAAATAAGTAAAAGGAGCAAACAAAAGCTCGAGGCCTACCGAGCCCACGATGATTCATTTTGATTATCGATGCACCATATGCAAAAACCATAACCACATGCCATATATGCAATAATACCAACACGTTTCCAAATGCACATTCATTCATACCAATTTAACAATGTGCATGAGCTACCACAGTCATATGCATGTGTTCACCATCCATGTGCCAGTGCTTTCATGTAATCACTTAACACATATGCATTCATTCATGATTCATAAGTACATGTGAACATTTATGCAAGATTGTACCCGCTAAATACACATCAATTTCATGTATGCACATGCACTGAAATAACTTTCACAATAGCATACTGTTTAGGCATGTCATATAAGTTCAAGCAAGTGAAATCTTCTACTTTTAGCATATATTAGAATCAAAATACATTCACATAGTAAATCTGGAAATCATCATTTCAGGACCCCAAAGAATAAATTTTGAATAAATTACTGCATGATAAAAAAATTACACAATACAGCTACCTCATGATTCCAATAAAAGTTAAGGCATCACTATGTTTTGCTGTCAAAAATATAATTTATACATACAAATTTACATATAGTAACCAAATTTGGAAGTTAACATGCACATTAACTTTAAACTCCAGATTTAGGCTAACACTGAGTCTGCAAAGGACTCTTTTTTTTTATATATAAAATGGTCCTGCACACCCAACTGACCCAGTTAGCTGGGGCTTGACCCCAACCCATGTGAGGGCCGTGCACCACATGCCAGGGCTGAATATAATACGAGTAGCAAATCTGAAAATGTATAAGCATAACTAAAAATTACATATGCTAATTCAACCCTCACTTATGCATAAATTGAGCATACAACCACATATGAGACTTGTATGAATATCGCACATGTAACTCGAATATTTTGTTCATAAGGTGTATTTTCAAACACATAACAGTATATGTATGTGTTGAGTGTTGGGTTGTTAACATGTGACAAAAAGAGAGGGCAAAATTGAATATGCTAGAAAATGATTAGCAGTCATGTCAAAACAAACATACTAATAATAATGAGTGCCATCCAAGAGGGTTTGGGCGTATTCCTTACAGACCTATCACAACACTAGTGAGAAAGGTTGACAAGAAGTTAAAAAGAATTCGGAATAAAAGGCACCAACGAAGACTCAATGGAGGTTGTGAGTAAGAACAAGTACAGATTGTGGGCTGACCCAGATAGCTACAACATGGCTTGATAACAATATCGATACAATATATAACTGTCATGCTAAACATACATTTTTGCCCAAAAAAATACTATGTGATCTTATAGTCACATTTGATCACCACATATTAATAATATAGACATAAATGACTCAAAGGATAACACATGAACCTGTAATAGACAACATAAAACCAGATATCCCTTCCCCACAACCTACTTAGTCAAGGCATTGTCAACACAAAACTAAACCCTATTAAATTGAATAACATCACCCAAATTGGGTCTATCCTACCAGATCACACAATGATATGGCAAAATTGAATAAGTTTAACTCTAAACTGAAACTAATTTGAATATGAACAGGTTCTCAACCCAATGTTGCATGTTCAAAGTTTCAGATCTTTTTATCATAATGGATCTAGAAGTTGTTGTTCTTTAAAGAAGGTTTATACCCAGCCGACCTAGTTGGCTGGGGTTCTAAACAGACCCAGCCGACCATGGTCGACTAGGTTGGGATCTTGACGAACCCAGGCTTGTCCCAGTTTTGTCCAAGAGGTGGACTGGGGCTGGCAGGTCCCTGCCAGCCCCAGGCTAGTCAAGCCAGCCAAGTCGAGCCCATTGGTTGGGCCTGCTAGCCCGTGCATAGGCCCAACCTGGATCTGTGTATGGACTGTCAGGGCCTGGCTGACAGCCTAGAACTCCCCTAAAAAAATTTATTTTTCTTTTGAAGATGCTCCCAGCAACCTACACTGTACGTGAGGTCTTCTAGATGGCATGTCTGAAAACAGTTTTGATTGCCATTATAGTAATAAACAACCTCCTTTCAATGTTATGGGGATTGACATATACAAACTCAATCTGTTTCCTGAGAGCACTCGACCCACAAATGACACATTAGCTATTTTTCCCCTTTTTTTCAATATACCTCACAATCCATCACAACTAAATACATAAGAAAACACAGAAATAAAACCTAGTATGGATCGTAAACACCATTAGAGATACTTTATTGTACAAACTTTAATAAAGATTACATACATGCAAAAACTTGTTTCATCATATGTTTATATGTGTCTAAAAGATCCATAACTAGGATCATCCATGAAGATTTATATCATCACAATGTAGACCCCTAACAAACTATTTCTTTGTCATAAAAGAAATTTTGTTTTAGCACATAAATAGACATGTATAGAAATTTTAATTTAAAATTGCATAAAAAGAACCATCAATGCACCCATGGAAGGAGATCCATGAAGCCTCTTCCATGTACATAGGGGTATGCATCCATATTTTCTCATATTATATGGATTTCCAACAAAATATTGCATGGAAATCTCACCCATATTCAATACCTCATTTGTTTCAAGAGAGGAGACCTGTACTTTTTTGTGAATCGAAAGAAAAAGATGGATTGAGGTGAAAAAATGTGGGTGGTTTTGGAGAAGATGCTTCTTCTCCTCCTCCTCTTCCTCCTCTTTTTCTTTCTTTTTCTCTTCTCCCCTTTCTGTATTTCTTTTTTTCCTTTGTTTAAGAAGGCCAAAGAGGGGGTGACACCCCCCCCTTCTCCAACCCTCTTTAGATAGGTTGGAGAGGGCGAGCTTCCCTCTTGGGCCCTTTCAACTTTTCTTTCTCCAAAATTTTCCAAATCTCAAAATTTGACTTTTTTTTAGTTTTCATTTTTCTTTAGAGCTCTTTCTTAAAACTTTTCAAGCCTTATTAGGCATGAGTAAGGACTCTTTAAGAAGTCCAAAACCAACTTGTAAACACACCAAATTTTCCTCGTTCATTTTAAATACTCCCTTTCAGCAGATGCCAATCCCCTTAGGTAAGTCTACCCTAGTTTAGATGTCATTCCACCCTTTTTGTCCGTAAAACTCTCATTTTACCTCTTGGCCACCTTAGATTCCTGTCAGTCAGAGTCAACCAAGCTCATTTTAAGTTCAAAACATTTACAATGTCTATCATCTCTAGCTCACGATGAGCAAATGCCATTCATTTCTGACCATTTCAGCTAAAATCAGTTTATTTTCTGATAAATAAGCTCATTTCTTGCTCGAATTATAGTTAATTGTTTCCGAGCCAGTCAATTCCAGTCGATCCTATTTTCTTGAGTCTAACCTGAGCTCACCAAGAATTCAATTGGCTCAGTTTTAGTTCAAATTCATTTCTCGCAGTCTAGGAGACCATTTCAACTGAAATTGAGCTAAATCTAGTCAGTGGAGCTAGTGTTTGAGCTTCAGATTTAGTTCATCTCAGTATTTTTTATCTTTATTTTAGCTCAAACCTAGTGTATTTCTGTGGTCCATTTCATTTTAGTGTGCATTTCACACCATTTCTCTGAGAGTTATACCATTTCTCAATCATTCAGTCTAGGAGTTCAGTTAGGTCAGTGCCTTTTTAGTCTCTCTGAGTTTAGAAACCCTAGGATTTAATGTAAAGCAGTCAAGAGCAGTTCAAACCTCGTTTTCAGTGTCACTCGATGCCCTGCAGGAGCAAAATCATTTCTTGGATCATTTTATCCGAAACTTTATTTTATCATTCACCCAGCTGGCACAACCATTAATCATCGAAGCTCAAATCAGTTCCCTTCCTGAAAATTTTAGTTATGTCCAAGACTCAATTCACATTTGAATTGGATCCAATATCGGGTCTAATGTTCAATCCTTAATTTTCATCCTCGAAAAGGAATGTTCAATTCCTCATTTCTGCCAGGGATTTAGGACTTCAAATCCCTTGCTCAGGGTTTACATTTTGTAATTATTTTATATTATTTCATGTCATTTTATATCATTTTGTATAACTTCATGTCATTTTGTTGCATTGCATGTTATTGCATGTCATCTTCGAGGTCCAGTACTCTGGTTTTTCAAATTTTCCAATCCAAATTCGAGTTTTAAAACCTTATTTCAAAATCAATTTCTAAAACTTGGGTTTTAAATCGATATTTGCCATTTGGCTAACCCCCAGGGCTTTACATTTCTTATTTCAAAAACATTTTTCTTAGAAAAATGATTTGGGTTTGTTTCAAACTTGATTTTCAAACCAGTTTTCAATTTTTATCAACTTTCTTCAAGTGGGGCCCACCTTGCCGGGGAGCAAACCCTAATTTTTCATCTTTTATCCAATTCCATTTCATTTCCATGTTCTACACATTTCAAAAGTACAGAAATATTAGTGAGTCTAGGTGCCCTTTTGAGGTTTTTAAAAAAAATCATTTTTAACCCCTTTATTTTTAAGTTTTAAAATCTTTCTGAAAAATCAAATGGGGCCCAGAGTAGGTGGTGCCACATTTGAGGATATTTATGTTAGTTTAGGTTTAGTTAGTGTCCTACTTAAATTAGAAGTTTGAAAAAAAAAGTCAAAATTGATTTTAAAACTCCACCTTTATTTTGATATTTCAACCTTGGTTTTTAACTTCTAGTTAGGGTTTTAAAAAACCAAATGTGGGCCCATATAGGTGGCATCACATTTGAAATTTTTAGAGTTTAATTAAAATTCAATTAGGTTAGTTAATTAGTGTTTGGTTTAGGTTAGAAGTCCATGTAGAAATCTCCCCCCCTTTATTGAATTAATTAAGAGAGTTTGAAAAATCAAAACTCTCTAATTAACCCTAATTAATGTTCTTTTGAAAATCTATAAAAAGGGTCCATGGGGATTTCGACCAGGGCATCTCTTCCTCTCTCCAACCCTCTCTCTCTCTCAAACAATCCTCCTTTCTCCTCCATTGCTGCAACCAAGGTGAGTTTCCCCTCCCCCTTCTTCATTTTTTATTTTTCTTATTTTTTATGTAATTCCACCATTGTTGCCCCCTATATGGGCTTTTTCTTTGTTTTTTTCATTCAAGGAACCCTAAAATGATTATATACTGATCATACATGGTTATTTTCATGTTTTTGATCAGTTGGAATAGTTGGTAAATCGTTTATTATGCTAAATGCCTGAAAAAGATTGAGATTCGACCTTTTTATAGGTTAGATCCCTTTTTTAATGGCTAAATCAAAATCTCAGCCATGCTTCCTTGATTTTTTTTATTTATTTCATCATATTCATGTTTATTTTAGTTGTTCAAGCATCAAATCATGATTCATTGTATTATTTACATATTTTTTTATGTTTTTGGCATAAATAATCAACTATATTTCACTCTAGGGTTTTAGATTCATTATTTATAAATCTGGTTGTCTGTTAATGCAATTATTTTGGAAGTTTATATTCATTAATAAAATCTAATTTTTTTATAGTAAAATCATACATATGTCTATGGTTTTTAATAAAAAATTTGGAATTTTTAGAGGTTTGTAACCCTGTGTTAAAAAATCAAAGTCGGAACCTATTTTCTGAGTCAGAAAAACTCTGTGAAAATCCAGGAGCATCTTTCCGAGGTCATATCTGTAATATCCATGACTCTAATTTTGATGTGTGTGGTGTAATTATATGGGAATCGATGAATTTTTATGTTTTGGCAATTTCTGATGATTTGCTTAATTTGAGAATCGGGTAAAATTGCGTAATTTTATGTAAAAAGAGCGATTTCGGGAAATCTAGGGCAAATTAATTTCTGAAACTTTTAGGGTAAGTTTGGAATAGGGTTGTAGTGATACACCCTGAATTTGGGATCTGAATGACGAAGAAACCTTGTCAGTACATGTGAATTTCGAGTTTTGATCTACGATTGGACCCGAATCTTAAAACGCTTAATTCGAGCAAATGGGAGGTAATTTCTTTAAGAGGCATTGACCATTCTACGATGATTAAGGTCATAAAGAGAACAAAATAAAATTTTGAAATTAAATTATTATTTTAATGCATTAAATAGGCATTTCTTTATGATATACATAACATGCGGTTTTGGGACTTGGATCCAGAGCATCTAGGAGGATCCAAAACCCTTGGACGACCCTATAGTGGACATTCATGTCTATAGTTGACCAGCTGGGTGGCGATTTTGAAATACTTTTGCATGGTATTTAAAAGAAGACCTTCATTGGCCACTCATCTTTTCAAGAAACCTCATGATGAAGCCTAGACTCCATCATGAGGGGCGTCATTTCAAAAAAGAGAGCCATGGGGCTGGTGCCCCATGGAAAATTTGAAAGGTTTTTAAAATGATTCAAACCCTCAAAACCAATAGGTGGAGTTGGGTGGCAACCAAGGGCACCCCATTGTAATTGTTTAAAGTTCTAAAGGCTTTTAATAGTGGCATTCTAGAAAGTCTTCTAAAATCTTTTGGAAAGCTCTACATGCATTGGTTGTTGGGGGGGCGTGGAGCTCCCTAGCCCTCCATCTTGGAAGGAACAACCCCAGCCGTCCATCCCTAAAGCACATTCTATAAAACTCAAAAAAAAAATAGGCCCCTCTCTAATGGGCGATTTTTCTTAACTCACTCTCTCTTCTCTCTCTCAAACCTCCTTCTCCTCTTGTTTCCTCCCTCCAAACCATGGGAACCACTTGGGCGTGGAGTGTGGCTGCATCAACCTTCATCTTCTCCAAGAAGTTAAGGTGAAGACTCACCTTCTTGTCGATTACGGATTTACATGAAGTCATTGGCGCCTTGCATCAATGCATGCGAGCCCGAGTGACAGATTAGTTAGAAAAGCAGTTTTGATTATTGAACTTTTGATGTTTTCATAAGCTTTTGTACTGCATGCCTTGGAAATAGATTTTCTTTTGATTCCTACATTGGCGTCTTTGTTCTTATTGCTCCTATACATGTTAGTTGTTCATTTACCATGACAATGCTGTTATGCCATGGGTTCTTTTGTTTGCTGATTATTTTCATGGCATCCTCTTCATAGGTGTGTGCTGGACCGAGTTGGGTACGTCCAGCTTACACCCAACCCGTCAGCCCCCTTTTCATTTTCTTTTCTTGTCCTTTTTATTGTGTGCATTCTTTCTTTTTGGGTTTTCGGCTAAACCCAGTCCCAGCACAATGGGACTGGTGTTGTAGCCTAGCCCTTGAGCCTGGGTCACTATGTGACCACTTTCTTTGAGACTTGCAAAGGACAAGCTGTCGATGGTCAAGGTGCTAACCTCTGGTATTTCTTTTAGTTATGATGTTGTTCTTTTTTTTTTTTTTCTATTTTCGGTTTTCCCTCTTGACACCCGGACTGGAGCAGCTGGGTCGGCCTTAGGCATCCTCAACACACCCTCTTAGCTGCTATAAACCGAGCCCTTGTGCTCTGGTTCACGTTGGCAAGGGTGACTCGGTCTGGTCTAGTGGACCAACCCCCCCATTCTCTTTTCTCTCCATTTCGCTCTAAGAATGGAGCAGGCGCTGTACGGTAGCCCTCGCGTCCAGTAGCAATAGTTTTCAAGAAAAAAAACTAATAATAATAATAAATAATATATATATAGTAATAATTAAATTATACAGTTAGTTGCATTTCCTTGCATGTCTGTGCTACGCATAGTGCGAGATGGCATGGGTCAGGGTGCGGATCTGAAATGAGGGTCCAAACCTGCCTTATAGCCGGTTGACCCGAGTTGGGCGAACCTAGCCCAGCCAGTTCCCCTTGGCTGGAGCTGGGCATGCACACCGTGGGTGCGGTGCATCTCTTATTACCTGGTCAGCACCCAGTGAGTGCTGGTCTGTATCATGGTTCAGACCTGTACTCCTTGGTGGGCCGGCTAGCACTTAGTGCCAGCCGCGACTCTACCTAGTCGGAGCCGGGTGTCAGCCAACTGATGTTGGACACCCACAAGAACCCCTTTTTGGCTGAACCACCTTGGGTTCGGGTTTGAACCTAATCAGTTCAGACCCTAATCCGTTCTAGTTGCTGTTTGGTCTTAGGGACCCGACACCATGACACTGCAAAGAGTGCACCCTTTTCATGAGACTTTCGGTTGACCCTTGTCGGGGCTTGGACCAGTCACAACCGATTTCCTGTAATGATTTTGGAATGATCCACAAGATTGATCAGATTCAGTTAGGTTGTATGACAGTCTGGTCCGTGGGACCAGACCCTCTGTTGGTTTGGGTTTTTGGGCAGCAAATGTGTGGCCTCCACTTTGGCACCCTTTCAGCCTCGTAGAGCCACCATGATAGTCGTCAATGCCTTCCTATAAAAAAAAATAGTATGTGGCTACTTCAAGCTGAACCACATTCGGTTCAACTAGTAATCGCTTTGCCCCGCACCCTCCGTGCATTCGGTTAGGGTTTTTGCAAAACTTCACATGCCTTGGGTTTTATCGAGTTTGATATATATATGTATATATATAGGTTATCTATACGTACTTGGGTGTGAATGGATATATGCACATATGTACATAGGTATAGGTTTGTACACACCGGTATACCAGAATACATGATGACTGTTTCAGCATGACCAAATGGACGTGTGACACTCTTGTGTCCCGCCCAAGCGTTTCCTCTTGATGATGTTACATTTTGAATCGATTAGTGTTGTACTACGTTCATTTTGACAATGGTTGTTTCGGGACCCCAAGCACGGCTTCCCATACCGTGGATATAACTAATGTTGTTCCCATAAGGCGGGAATATCCCAGATTTCACCATAAACATGTAAGTGCATTGAACCACGTGTAATGGTCCTTTGAGTAGCAGTTGCATCTTCTGTACAAGAGCAACGATTCACCTTGGGAAAAACCAATGTTATTCCCATTAGACAGAACGATGGGTTAAATTCAATTTCGATCCTTGAGTATGAAATGTTGGTAATCCAATACTTAATATAGTGCAGTTTAATATCTTGTAATGCCTCCATGTTTATATTTGTGCAAAGGATAGAACTTGTGTTACTTTTACACTTTACACTTGGCACATCCTGACACGGTTGTGAGTAGCACGTACCCTAAGGAGGTACATTGCTTGAGGCATTGGTAAGCGCATCAGGTGCACTTACCTTATGTGATGAAAAGATAGAAATTGAGCACCATAGGGTATGAGTGTTGAAACGATTCATTGTGGGCTCAGTTGGAGTCTTCGGGCAGTGGCCTTTGTGTGGAGTGGACTCTTGTGTGCTATACCCTAAACAGAAAATGAAATAATGTGGTGATTTGACTGTTTTCACGAGCAGTGTGCTCCATTGGTCGTGTGAGGCTAAGCACGTGGATGGGCAGACCAAGTCCTCGTTTTGCGTACCCTGCGGGGACCACAAGGCAGATTTATCGTTGTGAGGTATGATTGAACTTGAGCCTTAAGAATGATAAACCTGTTTCGCCCCATTCACAAAACAGTTCACCTTGGGAGAGGGTGGATGGTACAACCCTGAGTGACTTGTCGTTACTACGACACGTGTTTTGACAGGAGCTGTAGCGTTCCTTTGGCCTCCAGTCACTCAGAGTCAGGGAGGTCGAGGTTACCTTCTTAGGGCCTCACTATTGCAGTAGTATGGATTGCAATCCTTGCCTGTGCGAGTGTTTTCTCCTAGCCGTGTGCTGCTTGCATAAGGTTGTCTCGGTCTGTAACTTCCCCGGTTACCACACTAGAAATTTAAATAACAGACGCCGGGTGCATGTTTCACAGAATGCGAGGTTTCTTTCGCGTACCCGAAGGAGTAATCAGAAGAACTTAAGAACTAACCAAACAGTTGACTTACAGTAGATGTTGCTTTACTTGTGTTGTAGACTTACTTTAGTTGCTACTGTCACTTCAGTGTTACTTTGGTTACTTGCTGCTCAGTTCACTTACGTTCAGCTCGTTGCTTTAGCTACTTATTTTTCCTGTTACTATAACTGTTTGGCGAGTACTTGTCACTTTACACCTACCTGACACAGGCACTTACACTTGTCAGCTTATTTTCTGCTTTCCTGTGTACGTGATATATATATATATATACATTTGCTTTTGGTTGTTTCTTCACCACCTCGCAAGAGGATTGACCCCGTTTTATGGGGATGTAGGTGACGAACAGGTATAGTACGGATGCGATGATACACGGTGGAGGCTCAAAGAACCCACACACTTGACCTGGAGTCTTTATACCTGGTGGTTTTTGGGTTTTTGGTTGTTGAAGGGATGTACTCCCTATTTTGTACCTTTTGTACTTATTATCTGTAAACTCTTTAAAACTATTGGGGTGTTTTCCCTCTTTACTTCGTAGTTACTAGTTTTGGTTACATTGTTCTTTATCTGTGGTGGCCGCCCAGACTTGCGGCTTTGTTGTTTTCCCACGCTTGCTTTCTGATGACTTTCTGCTTAAACTTTTCAAAAAAAAAATTTCCATGGAAATCCCAAGTTTTTTCCAAGGTCGGGGTTTGGGGCGCCACTATGTTTGGTATCAGAGCAATGTTTAGTGTGTTGTCAGAGCTTCATCATGCATCATCCATCGCACTGTAAGTATAAGTTTAATTTCTTTATTTTCTTCAATTCCCGTTTTTTTAGATGGTTTGTGTTGTGGTTCTGTGTATGTAATAGATGTCGACAAACCCGACCTACGGCAAGATCTTGGAGGCTCTCCAAAACCTGACTCGAGGCGAAGAGGCCCTGAGTGGAGCTGTGCGACATTTGGCACGTAGTGTACACATGTTGGCACCTCCATGTGCAAGGTGTTTGGAAGATCACGCGGGGCAGATCTGTCCCCGTGAGTTGGCTAAGTGCCCCTACTGTAGTCTTCGTGGGCATGTCATGGAGGAATGCGAGACGAAGCAGAGGGATGAGCTCTGGAAGAGCAATGCGGAAGATATCGAGGATGTTTCTTCGGTCTCTGGACCTTTGGTTCTGGAAGTGGATAGCCAGGACGGAGAAAGACGAGGAGCGATCGATTCTCCCCAATATTCTCTCGAGTCCTACCCCTATGCTGTTTCTTCGGAGTACGTGCCACCGATTCTGAAGGAAGTCCAGGAGATCTCTGACACGCCGCTGAGGAATGTTGTTTCTCCTCCACGTGTTAGGCTGAGGCGCTATGGTAGTCAGAAGGACTACAGAGACTTCTACACTAGCAAGCCGTAAAACTGTGTCGCTTAGATGTTGGAAACACTGAGACCGTGTTTCGTTTTTTTTGTGTTTGCTTTTGTCGTGCTTAAATTCCTGGCAGTGCTTGTTTAACCCTATCTTGATGAGGGGTGCTTATGTAATGTTTCAGTTTTCTTTATTAATGAAATAGAAATTTCCCGATCTCCGTGTAGTTGTTGGTTGTTTATGTATAAATTGTTGCATTTTTAGATGGCGTGGTGCGCCAGATGTGACGACCTGATGGAGACTCTGAACAACCTTACAGAGGTTGTAGGACGACAAGCGAACACCATGAGGAACATGGGCGAGCACCTCCAGCAGGCCGCCCAGGGACAAGGAACACCTGCCGAGATTCCTGTTACAGCAGTCCCATATAAGCAGTTTATGAGCTTGAACCCTCCCTCGTTTGATGGAAAGTCGTCGCCAGAAGCAGCCGAGGATTGGATCAGAGAAATGGAGCGTATCTTCCGGGTGTTACAAGTTGGTGACGATCGAAAAGTAGATTTTGGGACATACCGTCTCAGGAAGGATGCAAAAAGGTGGTGGGCGACCACCTGGGAGATAAAGTTTGACAACCAACCAGTTGATTAGGAGCAATTTGTGGAAACGTTCTATGCAGCCTATTTTCCAGCTCACGAGAGGAGCCAGAAAATGCAGGAGTTTCTTGAGCTCCAACAAGGTAGTTCTTCTCTCTCTGATTATGTCACGCGTTTTCGAACCTTGGAGAGGTTTTGTCCGAACCTATATACGACAGAAAAGGAACATGCTCTTAAATTTGCTCGGGGTCTGAAGCTGGTCTTAAGGACGAAGGTGTACACACGTGCATCTATGACGGTCGATGAGGCTTTAGAGACGGCCTCCTTGCTTGAACATGACTGGACAGAATCGCAAAAGACTCCCGCATCGCATCAGCAGCAGTAGAATCCTGGCCAAAGGAGTTGGCCAAGGAAGAGACATTTCCAGAAAAATCAGGATGGAAGGAGGTTCCATCCTCAGTCGAAGAAGCAACGAAACAACAACAGCAGCAACACCCGCTAGAATCAGTATCAGAACCGTAGACCTCAGCACCAGCAATGCCAACAACCGCAACAGAAGCAACTTACCGCGGCCAGTTGCCCGAAATGTACTACAGATCATCCAGGGCGACCTTGCCCACGGGACACAGGCGGATGCTTATATTGCGGGAAGATGGGTCATTACATTCGGGATTGTAGGAAGAAGCAAGCAGACGACCAACGCA
Organism: Nuphar pumila; assembly: GCF_984573655.1. Classification (NCBI taxonomy): domain Eukaryota; kingdom Viridiplantae; phylum Streptophyta; class Magnoliopsida; order Nymphaeales; family Nymphaeaceae; genus Nuphar; species Nuphar pumila. Next base: position 89,607,134 of record NC_143259.1, read on the forward strand.
GGAATACGCCGAGCACTTCCCAGCCGGCGCCGCAACGACAGCCAGCGACATATCAGCAACAACAACAGTCATATCCACCGAAGACAACCAACTAGAAGGTCATTGCCGGTCGAGCATATGTGGCAACAGTCGAGCAAGTGACCAAGGCGGAGTTGGTCCAAGGTACGATCTCAGTAGCAGGTCATGAAGCATTTACTTTGTTTGATTGTGGAGCTACTCATTCGTTTATAGCTGCTAGATTTGCTCGTACCTTGCCTTTGTCAGTTGAGCCTTTGGTTTTTCTGTTAGAGGTTCTCACTCCAACTGTAGAGCAGTCTTTTTGTGACTCGTATATGTCAAACATCGCGGTGTCAGTGGCAGGGCAAAACCTGTCAGATGACGTTATCCTGTTAGACATGACAGAGTATGACGTGATTTTGGGCATGGATTGACTTTTTGAGTACCATGCTCAGGTCTTTTGTCGGGAAGGCAAAATCGTTCTTTCTCAGCCTGATCGTCCTGTTCTGGAGATCAAGCTTCCTCGACCTTTGCGCGATAGCCACATGATTTCTTCTTTCAAGGCTCAAAAGTATCTGCGGAACGGGGGTACTGCATTCTTAGTCAGTATTGCCCCAGTTGAACACGAGATGGTTTTGATCGATGACTTGGACGTGGTCCGAGATTTTTCTGATGTATTTTCGGAGGAGCTACCTGGGTTACCTTCGAGGCGAGAGATCGAGTTCGGTATCGAATTGATGCCTGGAACGACACCGATTTCCAAGGCACCATATCGTATGGCTCCAGCGAAACTTGAAGAGTTGAAGCGTCAGTTGGAAGAACTCCTTGATCAGGGTTTTATTCGGCCTAGTGCTTCACCGTGGGGAGCATCAGTACTGTTTGTACGGAAGAAGGATGGATCTCTGAGGTTGTGCATCGATTATCGGATGCTCAACCAAGCGACAGTTAAGAACAAGTATCCATTGCCGAGGATCGAAGATCTTTTCGATCAGTTGCAGAAGGCAAAGGTCTTCTCGAAGATCGATCTCAGATCGGGTTACTATCAGCTTCGTATCCGAGAGGATGATATCACGAAGTCAGCTTTCCGGACAAGATATGGGTTGTATGAGTTCTTGGTGATGCCTTTTGGCCTCACGAATGCTCCAGCAGCATTCATGGATTTGATGAACCGGATTTTTCGTCCATATGTGGAGTCATTCGTGATAGTATTTATCGACAACATCTTGGTCTATTCGGAGAGTCCGGAACAGCATCGAGAGCATCTACGAATTGTGTTGAGTACTCTTCGCGAGCATCAGTTGTTCACCAAATTCTCTAAGTGTGAGTTTTGGTTCGAGCGCGTCATGTTTCTTGGCCATGTGATATTGAAGGACGAAGTGTCCGTTGATCCAGCGAAAGTCGAAGCAATTTTGGGTTGGAAGCAACCCCAGAATGTGTCTGAGATTCGTAGTTTTCTTGGATTGGCCGGTTATTATCGACGTTTTATCCAAGATTTCTCGAGGATCGCTTTACCTTTGACGAAGGTGTTGCGTAAAGGTATTAAGTTCGTGTGGAACAGTGCCTGTGAGGACAGTTTCCAGATCTTGAAGATGAAGTTGACAACCTCGCCGGTATTGGCTTTACCCTCTGGCAGAGGTGGCTTTGTGGTGTACACAGACGTCTTTGGTACCAGTTTAGGTTGCGTGCTTATGCAACATGGCCGAGTAATTGCCTATGCTTCCAGACAGTTGAAGACCCACGAGCGAAACTATCCGACACACGATTTAGAGTTGGCAGCAGTCGTGTTTGCTTTGAAATCATGGCGACATTACCTATATGGAGAATCGTTTGAGGTCTTTTCAGACCACAAGAGCCTCAAGTATTTGTTCTCTCAGAAGGAGTTGAATATGAGGCAACGACGATGGCTTGAATTCATCAAGGACTACGATTTCACGTTGTCTTATCATCCTGGTAAGGCGAACGTTGTGGCAGATGCGCTTAGCTGCAAAGCGAGTGGCGTTCTAACTAGTCTTGTGTAGAGCTAGAAGCTTATCGAAGATTTCGTTGCTTGGAAACCTTTTCCTATTGGTGGTGGTTCGATCAGATTGTCTGGTCTAACCATTCGATCCGAGTTTTTGCCAAAGATCGTAGAGGCTCAGAAGCTTGATGACCAGTATGGAAAGTTTCTAGCCTTAGCCGAGCGAGTAGATTCTTCTTTCAGAGTGTCTAGAGATGGCAGCGTTCGTATGAGAGATCGCCTTTGGGTTCCGAACAACCCTGAGCTGAAGAGAGAAATTCTTGATGAAGCTCATATGTCAAGATATACGATTCATCCTGGAGAAACAAAGATGTTCAAGGACTTACAGCGGAAGTATTGGTGGAGTGGTATGAAGCGCAAGATAGCCGCTTACGTTGCGAGATGCCTGACGTGTCAGCAAGTTAAAGCGGAACATCAGCGTCCTGGTGGTACCTTGCAGAGGATTGAGATTCCTCAGTGGAAGTGGGAGAATGTTACGATAGATTTTGTGGTAGGATTGCCACTGTCTAGGCGTAAACACGATGCGATATAGGTAGTCGTGGACAGACTCACCAAGTCTGCCCATTTCTTGCCAATCAAGGTCAGTCAGTCTCTTAAGAGCCTAGCCGACTTGTACATTAGAGAGATTGTTCAACTTCACGGTGTACCGAAGTCTATTATTTTTTATCGTGATCCCCGATTCACTTCGCGACTGTGGGGTCAGTTGCAATCTGCTTTGGGGACAAAGTTGAAGTTTAGTACAACCTTTCATCCTCAGACGGATGGACAGTCCGAGCGAACGATTCAAACGTTAGAAGATATGTTGCGAGCTTGTATGCTTGATTGGAAGGGTGAATGAGATTCACACCTATGTTTGGTAGAGTTCGCGTATAACAATAGTTACCACGCTAGTATCAGAATGGCCCCGTATGAAGCATTGTATGGTAGACCTTGTCGGTCGCCATCTTTTTGGGATGACATCGGCGATAGATCAAGCGAATCGCCTATTGTTCTTCAGCACTACACGCAGCAGGTGCAGAAAATTCATGAACGTTTGAAGGCAGCGCAAGATAGACAGAAGAGTTATGCCGATAAGAGACGTCGTGAATTATCTTTTGATGTTGGAGACATGGTTTTTGTCACAGTTTCGCCAACTAAGAGCGTATTTCGTTTTGGGAAAAAAGGGAAGTTGAGTCCGAGGTATGTTGGACCATTCAAGATCATGGCGCAGATTGGAGAGGTGGCATATCGTGTCGAATTGCCTCCACAGTATGCCCACATCCACAATGTTTTTCACGTGTCGATGCTCAGGAAATACATTCCTGACCCATCTCATGTCATTCGTTATGAAGATGTGGACGTATAGGAAGACCTGACTTTATTAGAAAGGCCTATCAAGATTGTTGATCGACGAGATCAAGTTTTGCATACCAAGATTATTCCGTTAGTTAAGGTACGATGGCAGCACCACGGCATTGAAGAATGCACATGGGAATCAGAAGTGAGCATGAGAGAGACTTATCCAGACCTTTTTGTAACCTCTTAAGAGTGTTTTCGAGGATGAAATCCTTTTTAAGGAGGGGAGGATGTAATATCCACGACTCTAATTTTGATGTGTGCGGTGTAATTATATGGGAATCGATGAATTTTTATGTTTTGGCAATTTCTGATGATTTGCTTAATTTGAGAATCAGGTAAAATTGCGTAATTTTATGTAAAAAGAGCGATTTCGGGAAATCTAGGGCAAATTAATTTCCGAAACTTTTAGGGTAAGTTTGGAATAGGGTTGTAGTGATACACCCCGAATTTGGGATCTGAATGACGAAGGAACCTCATCAGTGCATGTGAATTTCGAGTTTTGATCTACGATTGGACCCGAATCTTAAAACGCTTAATTCAAGCAAATGGGAGGTAATTTCCTTAAGAGGCATTGACCATTCTACGATGATTAAGGTCACAAAGAGAACAAAATAAATTGTTGAAATTAAATTATTATTTTAATGCATTAAATAGGCGTTTCTTTATGATATACATAACATACGGTTTTGGGACTTGGATTCGGAGCATCTAGGAGGATACAAAACCCCTGGACGACCCTATAGTGGACATCCATGTCCATAGTTGACCAGCTGATCAAGGATTGACCAGCTGGGTGGCAATTTTGAAATACTTTTGCATGGTATTTAAAAGAAGACCTTCATTGGCCACTCATCTTTTCAAGAAACCTCATGATGAAGCCTAGACTCCATCATGAGGGGCGCCATTTCAAAAAAGAGAGCCATGGGGCTGGCGCCCCATGGCAAATTTGAAAGGTTTTTAAAAGGATTCAAACCCTCAAAACCGATAGGTAGAGTTGGGTGGCAACCAAGGGCACCCCATTGTAATTGTTTAAAGTTCTAAAGGCTTTTAATAGTGGCATTCTAGAAAGTCTTCTAAATTCTTTTGGAAAGCTCTACATGCATTGGTTGTTGGGGGGCGTGGAGCTCCCCAACCCTTCATCTTGGAAGGAACAACCCCAGCCGTCCATCCCTAAAGCACATTCTATAAAACTCAAAAAAAAAAAAATAGGCCCCTCTCTAATGGGCGATTTTTCTTAACTCACTCTCTCTTCTCTCTCTCAAACCTCCTTCTTCTTCTCTTGTTTCCTCCCTCCAAACCGTGGGAACCACTTGGGCGTGGAGTGTGGCTGCATCAACCTTCATCTTCTCCAAGAAGTTAAGGTGAAGACTCACCTTCTTGTCGATTACGGATTTACATGAAGTCATTGGTGCCTTGCATCAATGCATGCGAGCCCGAGTGACGGATTAGTTAGAAAAGTAGTTTTGATTATTGAACTTTTGATGTTTTCATAAGCTTTTGTATTGCATGCCTTAGAAATAGATTTTCTTTTGATTCCTACATTGGCGTCTTTGTTCTTGTTGCTCCTATACATGTTAGTTGTTCATTTACCATGACGATGCTGTTATGCCATGGGTTCTTTTGTTTCCTGATTATTTTCATGGCATCCTCTTCATTGGTGTGTGCTGGACTGAGTTGGGCTCGTCCAGCTTACGCCCAACCCGTCAGCCCCCTTTTCATTTTCTTTTCTTGTCCTTTTTTTTGTGTGCATTCTTTCTTTTTGGGTTTTCGGCTAAACCCAGTCCCAGCACAATGGGACTGGTGTTGCAGCCTAGCCCTTGAGCCTGGTAGGGGTGGCAATCGGGTCGGGTTGGCGTGTCAGCATACCTCAACCCGAACCCGACCTGTTTATTAAACGGGTCGGCTGTGGCAAACACGAACCCGACCCGTTTAATAAACGGGTAACCCGACACGACCCGCCAACCCATTTAATAAATGGGTTGGGTCGGGTAAACGGGTTTTCAGGTTCACGGGTCAGGTTGTCGGGTCGGGTTGGCGGGTTGGCAGGTAGGCAGGTTGGCGGGTCGGGTTGACGGGTCGGGCAGACAGGTTAGCGGGTCGGGTTGGCGGGTTGACCCACCCGCCTAACCCGTTTATTAAACGGGTCAACCGGGTTGGCGGGTTGGCATACCCCCAACCCGAACCCGACCTGTTTAATAAACGGGTTACACGGGTTGACCCGTTTATTAAACGGGTTGTTTTAAGCCGAACCCGAACCCGCCTAAGAGGCGGGTTGGCGAGTCGTGTCAGAAATTGCCACCCCTAGAGCCTGGGTCACTATGTGACCACTTTCTTTGAGACTTGCAAAGGACAAGCTGTCGATGGTCAAGGTGCTAACCTCTGGTATTTCTTTTAGTTATGATGTTGTTCTTTTTTTTTTCTGTTTTCGGTTTTCCCTCTTGAGACCCGGACTGGAGCAGCTGGGCCGGCCTTATGCGTCCCCAGCACACCCTTTTAGCTGCTGTAAATCGAGCCCTTGTGCTCTGGTTCACGTTGGCAAGGGTGACTCGGTCTGGTCTAGTGGACCAACCCCCCCCCCCCCCTTTTACTCTCTATTTCGCTCTAAGAATGGAGCAGGCGCTGTGCGGTGGCCCTCGCGTCCAGTAGCAGTAGTTTTCAAGAAAAAAAACTAATAATAATAATAAATAATATATATAGTAATAATTAAATTATACAGTTAGTTGCATTTCCTTGCATGTCCGCGCTACGCATAGTGCGAGATGGCATGGGTCAGGGTGCAGATCTGAAACGAGGGTCCAAACCTGCCCCATAGCCGGTTGACCCGAGTTGGGCGAACCTAGCCCAGCCAGTTCCCCTTGGCTGGAGCTGGGCATGCACACCGTGGGTGCGGTGCATCTCTTATTACCTGGTCAGCACCCAGTGAGTGATGGTCTGTATCATGGTTCAAACCTGTACTCCTTGGCGGGCCGTCTAGCACTTAGTGCCAGCCGCGGCTCTACCTAGTCGGAGCCGGGTGTCAGCCAACTGATGTTGGACACCCACGAGAACCCCTTTTTGGCTGAACCACCTTGGGTTCGGGTTTGAACCTAATCGGTTCAGACCCTAATCCGTTCTAGTTGCTGTTTGGTCTTAGGGACCCGACACCATGACACTGCAGAGAGTGCACCCTTTTCATGAGACTTTCGGTTGACCCTTGTCGGGGCTTGGACCAGTCACAACCGATTTCCTGTAATGATTTTGGAATGATCCACAAGATTGATCAGATTCGGTTAGGTTGTATGACAGTCTGGTCCGTGGGACCAAACCATCTGTTGGTTTGGGTTTTTGGGCAGCAAACGTGTGGCCTCCACTTTGGCACCCTTTCAGCCTCGTAGAGCCACCATGATAGCCGTCAATGCCTTCCTATAAAAAAAACCAGTCTGTGGCTACTTCAAGTTGAACCACATTCGGTTCAACTAGTAATCGCTTTGCCCCTCACCCTTCGTGCATTCGTTTAGGGTTTTGGCAAAACTTCACATGCCTTGGGTTTTATCGAGTTCTATATATATATGTATATATATATATAGGTTATCTATACGTACTTGAGTGTGAATGGATATATGCACATATGTACATAGGTATAGGTTTGTACACACCGGTATACCAGAATACATGATGACTGTTTCAGCATATCCAAATGGACGTGTGACACTCTTGTGTCCCGCCCAAGCGTTTCCTCTTGATGATGTTACATTTTGAATCGATTAGTGTTGTCCTACGTTCATTTTGACAACGGTTGTTTCGGGACCCCAGGTGCGGCTTCCCATACCGTGGATATAACTAATGTTGTTCCCATAAGGCGGGAATATCCCAGATTTCACCATAAACATGTAAGTGCATTGAACCACGTGTAATGGTCCTTTGAGTAGCAGTTGCATCTTCTGTACAAGAGCAACGATTCACCTTGGGAAAAAACCAATGTTATTCCCATTAGATAGAACGATGGGTTAAATTCAATTTTGATCCTTGAGTATGAAATGTTGGTAATGCAATACTTAATATAGTGCAGTTTAATATCTTGTAATGCCTCCATGTTTATATTTGTGCAAAGGATAGAACTTGTGTTACTTTTACACTTTACACTTGGCACATCCTGACACGGTTGTGAGTAGCACGTACCCTAAGGTGGTATATTGCTTGAGGCATTGGTAAGCGCATCAGGTGCACTTACCTTATGTGATGAAAAGATAGAAATTGAACACCATAGGGTATGAGTGTTGAAACGATTCATTGTGGGCTCAGTTGGAGTCTTCGGGCAGTGGCCTTTGTGTGGAGTGGACTCTTGTGTGCTATACCCTAAACAGAAAATGAAACAATGTGGTGGTTTGACTGTTTTCACGAGCAGTGTGCTTCATTGGCCGTGTGAGGCTGAGCACGTGGATGGGCAGACCAAGTCCTCGTTTTACGTACCCTGTGGGGACCACGAGGCAGATTCATCGTTGTGAGGTATGATTGAACTTGAGCCTTAAGAAAGATAAACTTGTTTCGCCCCATTCACAAAACGGTTCACCTTGGGAGAGGGTGGATGGTACAACCCTGAGTGACTTGTCGTTACTACGACACGTGTTTTGACAGGAGCTGTAGCGTTCCTTTGGCCTCCAGTCACTCAGAGTCAGGGAGGTCGAGGTTACCTTTTTAGGGCCTCACTACTACAGTAGTATGAATTGCAATCCTTGCCTGTGCGAGTGTTTTCTCCTAGCCGTGTGCTGCTCGCATAAGGTTGACTCGGTCTATAGCTTCCCCGGTTACCACACTAGAAATTTAAATAACAGACGCCGGGTGCATGTTTCACAAAATGCGAGGTTTCCTTCGCGTACCCGAAGGAGTAATCAGAAGAACTTAAGAACTAACCAAACAGCTGACTTACAGTAGATGTTGCTTTACTTGTGTTGTAGACTTACTTCAGTTGCTACTGTCACTTCAATGTTACTTTGGTTACTTGCTGCTCAGTTCACTTACGTTCAGCTCGTTGCTTTAGCTACTTATTTTTCCTGTTACTATAACTGTTTGGCGAGTACTTGTCACTTTACACCTACTAGACACAGGCACTTACACTTGTCAGCTTATTTCCTGCTTTCCTATGTACGTGATATATATATACATTTGCTTGTGGTTGTTTTTTCACCACCTCGCAAGAGGATTGACCCCGTTTTATGGGGATGTAGGTGACAAACAAGTATAGTGCGGATGCGATGATACACGGTGGACGCTCAGAGGACCCACACACTTGACCTGGAGTCCTTGTACCTGGTGGTTTTTGGGTTTTTGGTTGTTGAAGGGATGTACTCCCTATTTTGTAGCTATTATCTGTAAACTCTTTAAAACTATTGGGGTGTTTCCCCTCTTTACTTCGTAGTTACTAGTTTTGGTGACACTGTTCTTTATCTGTGGTGGCCGCCCAGACTTGCGGCTTTGTTTTTTTCCCACGCTTGCTTTCTGATGACTTTCTGCTTAAACTTTTCAAAAATAAAATCCCATGGAAATCCCAAGTTTTTTCCAAGGTCGGGGTTTGGGGCGCCATAATATCTCTCTCATCCAAGATTGTATCACTTATCCGTAAACAAGGTTCTTCTCGTTATGATTTTTAGTTTTCTTTTGTAAAATTATATAAATTTTTATGCTGGTTTGTTATATTTTCCTAAGCTCGAAACAGGGTCTGCCTATTTTACATCATTATGTATAGACCGAAATCAGGTACGTATTGTCTGAGGCGTATCTCCCTAACCGAAGATTATATTCTAGATTTGTAAAAAGGATTATCTGCATTAATCTATCTAGTTTGTTTCTATCAAAGTTTATAAATTTTTATGATTGTTTGATATCTAATTCGGACCTGACACTATGATAGGTAGACCACAGGTAAACTCACATATTTTTATCTTTTTATTTAATTTTTATATTAAAATGATCCCAAAAAATTAATTTTTTTATTACATTTTAATTTTAGGGTTATTAGAAGTGTCCATGTCAATTTTTATGAATTTTGGAATTCATTTGATGCATTATTTAGTTATTTTATAAAAATAGGATGCTTGCAGAGTCCTGATTCAACTGAAATACGGGCAAAAATTAATTTTTTTTCTAATATTTTGAATTTTTCATGAAACATTTTTTATTTTTAAGATTTGATCATGTTTATAATCATATCAGGGTGCTCTCTACCCGATTTGGCAATGTTTTGAATTCATTTAATCCCCAGATTAAACAAATTACAAAAATATTTTCTAAAAAACCCTTTTTTTAACCCTATTTTGCAATAAAAATCAATTTCTAGGGTATTTTAACCATTTTTTTTCTAAATTTTGAATTTTAAAGTTATTTATTTTTATTATTTATTCAGTTATGAATCATTCTTAATTGTGTTTATTTCAGAAAAGCATGGAAAAAGGCTTATATCTAGATAAATCCTTTAATTTCTAATATTGTTGGATAAATCCCAAAAAGCTGACATATGTCCACTAACAAGTTTGCTAATTTTGCAGGGACACTCAAGATTAGATTTTACCTTTTTCTTTCCTTTATTTTCTTCAATTATGGATGTAAATTATAAATATTGGAATAAAAAATTACTTTTCTGCTTAGATTAGGGTTGCATTGCATATAGTTTATTTTCAATAATATTAATCGTGTGATGGATGATGATTCATGCATATTCAAATCCATAATGGTCTACACGAATGGCATGTGCACTCGCTTGTAAGGAGTTAATAAACTCAATTGAGTTCATATTTGTGGCCATAGTCAGAATACGAATAATATCCAGTTTTTTCATCTTTTTTTAAGCCATAAACGACTTACACTCTTAGGATATTTTTAAAAATCATGGCATATTTTTAAAAATATTTTTCTCTTTTAGAATTAAATGAGATATATTCAAAATATATTAGCGACCATAGTCAGGGATATGTGGTGAATCTATTTCATCTAAATTCTATAAGACACAAAACCCTTTTTATCAATGATTTTCTCAAATTCTTCAGAAAATATTTTCACAAACTGCATTCATGCATCATCTAGGCATTCATGCATCATCTAGGTTAGATTGCATCATGAAATTAGTTTCACAGAGACACGCGCCCATCCCTTTTAATATTTTTTAATCTAAAAAAAATCATTTTTCTTCAAGTCTTTTTCCTCAAAATCGATTTTCTCAGAAACCCCTTTGTTTTCAAGAAGTTTTCAATCTTTTCTAAGTCTAATTCATGATTTTCCAATCACCTCTTTTTCCAAGAATTTTTAGATATTCGAATCATACATTATGTTTTTGATCTGCATTTTTCTAAAGTTCATAGCACATGCCTGATTCTTTGTGCATTTAGGAAATAGAACATCGATTTAGACAGTTGAGTAAAGCAAAGCACATGATTGATCCTTGGTTCGATTACCTTTGGTTATGGCACCAGGAACAGTTGGACCTTGTACCGACAAGCGAGTCTCATTCCTTGGAATTTTCCCGCATTTTAAAACAGAGGCAAGTTTTTTTCAAAATCTTTTTCAAAAAGTCAGTTTGACTTGCAAAAGTAAATTTTGCAATGATAATAGGTTTGGCAATCGTGATGGGACCTGTCTTTGCCTGATCAATCTAGTGCATTGCTCTATTCAACTTGTCAAAATTGTGTTCTACAATGTCAGCTCTATTTCATGTAAACCTAAGAGCCTAGAATCAAACCCAGCTGACATGGATTGCATGTAGACTTAGGCATGGTTTGGTAGGATCAATTGAGGAGGCATTATTCATGCTCACATAGACTTAAGCCCCATACAATCCTCCTTAATCTAGGATCTGATTGAAAATAATGGTTTGCTTTTCATAAAATTTTCAAATTCTAGTTCTTTAGGTCATTAGAGCCTTCTGTTTTCTTGCATGTTGATAATTTTTAAAAGAAAAATAACCCCACATAATTTTACCTGGCCACCACGTTGCTGAGCTTTCTTCCAGAACCATAGTTCAGGACAATGCCTCACAATTGGGCCACCTATTTAGGTTGACCCCCCCCCCCCTCTCGGCCGCGTACCGAAGGCCATAGTCCAAAGTATATCGACAGATTCTCAAGGATGTTGGAAAATATGAGCCTAGAACCAGAGAAATTGTTTTTATGCCATGTACATCAAGCTTTGACTCGAGTATATCGGCATAACATGATTGAACACAAATGATCTGAGCTTTAGAGTTAGGGTTAAGGTTCTATAACTATTTCAAAACTTGTGCATTTAGAGTCAGCCTTTTAGGGAATGTTGTATGCGCATACTTGATTATGCAAGATGTGATTGAATGTTATTTCACTTTATTCCCTTTATTTCATTATATTTTCCATAATTTTTTTGAAAATCCTGAACGATTTTTGAAAATCCCTTATTTTCGATGTACTTTCTTACATCCTTTTTATTTTTACAAAGTTTTTCTCAAACCTTGGATGATTTTTCAGAAAAAATCTCTATTTTTCCTCAAAACTCCAAGCGATTTCCATCCTTCTGTTCCTCTAGATCTTAAATTTTTAGCTTTGTTTTGATCTTACCTGCATTTTTTTCAAAAAATTGTGTATATTGCTAAAGTCTCATCCTTATTTCCTCTTTGTTTCTAGTCTATCTTGATGGCATCCAGTTAACTTGATTCAGTCTTTCTTGAGGGTCATATCTCTTATGAGATGTAGCAAGGTCTCCTTGATCATCAAACTCTGAATACCCGTCCTTTTCTTCCCTGGTGGTACTATTCTTGGCTCAAAAACTTCTCTCGTATGTTCCCGGACCATATGAGTGACTGCAGACTGGAGCTGACTTTATCAGTGGAAAAGCAGATCGTCAATGACAATTTGATTCAAGCACTGACATAGTAGTGGAATCCATGCATCTGCACCTTTTGGTTCCTGTGGGGAGAGATTACTCTACTACTGGACGAATTTTCAGATAGCATGGGTCTACCCGAGCCAGTTGGTCAGCCAGAAGACCCATTAAAGCAACAATTTTTTATCAATGTCAAGGGACTCGATCCCCGAGATGCTTTAGCCCAGTTGACTGGACGCAAATTCTGGCCACTGGTAGAAGTATACGAGACTAAGTGTGTCGACTTGTTTGAGCTATACCGACAGTATGGGGCATTTGAAGAAGTCTATTCCTTATCCCGAGCTGCACAAGAAAGGATTCAACATACAATGATTCTGTGTACAATAGGACTAGTCTTCTTTTAGGATGGACAGAACTGTGTTGACATCAAAATAGTTCAGCTCTTGTGAAGGTGAGAAAGTCGGTAGACCAACCATCTCTCGATCGCCATGGCCGTACTTTCCTTCTTGTACTATGGATTGACCTGCTTCAAGCTCAGAGATTCAATCTTAATAGAAGGGTGCATCTATGCATTATAGTCTTGGTTCTTTCAGCACATGCCAACTTGAACAAGCTCATTTAGATATAACGACAAGAAACCACTACCTACTTCTCGATACAAATTCTTGATCGAGAAACTTCATGAAAAAAAATCATGTGGGATTACTTTGACCGTTGAGAGTCACCCCCTCGATACACTTATGCACATGGCAAGTAATTCAAGTTACTCAGACCATTCTTTTTTATCTATTACCAGCTAGAGCGATGCGTCAGATAGTTCTCACAGAGGTAGAAGCATATTGATGCTCGACTACTATCAAACATTGTGCTAGAGTTTAATTTAAAGTCTGCTCAGTAGTCCGAAACATAACATTATGCTAAATATAACTGGAATTCTTTTGTCATCCATACTATTTTTCCTGATCCTCGAGTATCCTCTGATTATCTTAAGTGGTGGCAGATTGTTTGTCCACCTCCTCTTTGTCAAGTTTATTATCAATAAAATCATTTCCTTTCAACAATTCTTATCTTATCATGGTTCGACGACCTCGCCTAGGTAACAAGACACATCTTAGTCGCTCACTTCTTTATTAAGAATGACAACGTAATTGTCTCAATTTCAGCGACAACCCAATCCCTGGTAATGGGATACCTTTCAAATTGTCAATCGGATTCTCACAAAATATTCATTTCCATTCGAATTGTTATCCTCAAACTCTGACCATCCGCCTCATTCTGCAAAGAGCATCGATATTTCCGAGTGCTTCAGACCAGACCAGGCAAGAAGACTTCACCATATCAGTGCATCAGTGATATCAGTAGCAAGCAAGAAAAGATGAATTCTCCAAGATTTGCCAGAGGACAAAGTCAGACTAACAAGGATGACATCAATCCCGCCATATATCAATTGTTTAAGAAAATGATGATTAAAATGATGTTTGAGCAAGCTGAAGATAGTCCCAGAAAGGCTTCCATCAAGAAGAAGGCATTTGTCGCCTTCTCCATGAACATCACTAGCAAGAGCAGCAACATGGGAGGTTCTAAGCCCGACAAAAGCAGCAATGGAGGCAAAAATGAAGATACCTTCAAGCAAGACAACAAGCTATTCCAACCGAGCTCTCATCCGAAATCCCCACTAAAAGAAAAGATAAAGACGGGAGGTTCTAAGCCAGACAAAAGCAACAATGAAGGCAAAAAGAGAGATACCTTCAAGCAAGACAACAAGCCATTTTAACCGAGCTCTCATCCAAAATCTTTGCTAAAAAAAAAGATAAAGTATGATGGCTGGGGTTATAACCGCAAGTTTGATCCCCTAAAGCAGCCGCTTGAAGAAGTCCTTGGATGCATGTTGACCAAGGGACCCGCCAAGCTCCCAAGAGTCTCTAATCCTTCCATGGTCATGGGAAGATTCAAAGATAAATTGTGCAAGTTTCATTGAACAGTAGGACATGACACTGACCACTGCTTCGTCTTCAAAAATATCATTCAAGACTGCATTGACAAGGATCTTGTCGAAGATGAAGAAGAAGATCAACCAACTATCCTGACCAAGCCTCAGCAAAAATCAAGCCTTCAGCGAAAGATACAGCGCAACAGTTGAAGCCATGACTGCAAGTTTACCTCCATTAGATCAAACACTTGAGAGTATTCTCGCATACATGCTCGCAAAAGATATGGTTAGACTTCTGAAGACTGTTGATCCTTTTGTCACTATGGGAAAATGGAAAGATTGATTCTGCAAGTACCACCGAGCATTGAGGCATGACATAGAACATTGCTTTGATTTCAAGAACATCGTGCAAGATTGCATCGATAAAGGACTTCTTGCTTGAGGCAAATTAGAGAATCAATCAGCTATCTTGTCAACATCCTTTATAGACGCGAAGAAGAAGGATGATGCCAATGCTATATCACTTCTTTCATTCTGCTTTTATCATTTTGAAGGGGCAATGTAGTTCTCTTGTCGATTTGTTATTCCTCTTCTTCAATGCATCAATAAATTTTCCTCATAGCTGGGCACCATCTTTTGTACTTCTCCTTCTTTGCAAAATGTCTGCTTGTGATAAGTGACCTCTTTCAGAGTGCCTCCCGAATCAATCAAGAAGCTTATCGTCAATCTTTCCCTTGTTATCTTAAGAGGGCGTTTGTCAAATATCAATTACTTATCCTTTTGTCCAACATCTTACTCTCTAGTCACACTAGGGCATTTGTTTGAAAATTTGTCTTTACTTCAAAACGTTCTGTATGCAGGTAGGATCAAACAAATCTTTCATCATCTATTTGCATTTATTTGCATTTGTCTACATTCATTTGCATTCATTGGCATTCATTTGCATCCATTTGCATTCATTTGCATCCATTTGCATTAATTTGCATCAAACTTATTACCCATTCAGGATAAGGGATAATCCTGAGACTCTCGGCAGTTGTCCAAGTCATCGTGAGGGTGGAGGTTGAAAATCTCCCATCACGATCATCAAGCGCTTTCAAAACACCAGTCTTTTTCAAATTCGATCTTCAGGTCGAGTCTTTTATCGAAACCATTTTCGTCAGTCATGTCAAAATCAACCTTCGGGTTAAGCCTATTCTCTAAATTCAGTTTTTACTGGTCGAACTTCCTAAATCCACTTCTTACTAGTCGAACTTCCTAAATCCAGTTCTTACTGGTCGAACTTCCTAAATCCAGTTTTCACTGGTCGAAGTATTCCAAAAAAAATCCAGTTTACACTAATCAAACTATTCTAAAATTCATTCTTTGCACTGATCGAGCTTTTAAGCCAATTTTCAAATCCAACTTTTGAGTTGGTCCAATTTTCCTTCAACGACCCGAGCCCCACCTTGAACTCCTGTTTAAACCTAACTTTCGAGTTGGTCTAGTTTTCCTTCAAAGATTTGAGTTCCGACTTGAATTTTCCAGTTTCCTTTGGGATTCAAGTTTCGACTCGAATTTTCTTTCCTTCAATTAGTATAGTTTTCCTTCGAAGATTTAAGTTCCAACTTGAATTTTCCAGTTTCCTTTGAGATTTGTGTTCCGATCCGAATTTTCTTTTCTTAAAACCTAAATTGGTTTAATTTTCTTTGGTATTCGAGTTCTGACACAAATTTTCTTTTCTCTAAATCCAAATTGGTTTAATTTTCCTTTGGGATTCGAGTTTTGACTCAAATTTTCTTTCCTTTAAATCCAAATTGGTTTAATTTTCTTTTGAGATTCGAGTTTCGACTTAATTTTTTTTATTTGAATTCGAATTGGTGTAATTTTTCTTTAAGATTCGAGTTCAGACTCAAATTTTCTTTCCTTTAAATCTGAATTGGTATAATTTTCCTTTGGGATTCGAGTTTCGACTTTAATTTTCTTTCCTTAAACTCTGAATTGGTCTAGTTTTCCTTCAAAGAATTAAGTTTTGACTCAAACTTTCCTTCAAAACCTAGTTTAGCACTGGTCCTTCCAAAATTGAGTTTAGCACTGGTCCTTCAAAATCCAACTTTCAAGTTGGTCCTTCCATCAAATCTAGCTTTGCGTTGGTTCTTTTACGAAATCCAACTTCACGTTGGTTATTTTACCAAATCCAGTATTCGTACTGGTCACTCTTTCAAATTCAATCCTCATACTAGTCTCACATAGGGTTTTAGGCTTAATGCCAATGTTTAGACCTACGAGTCAATCAATCTTTATCAGTCAGACCTCCGGGTCGCTCGTCTTATCTATCAGACCTCCCGTCAATCAATTTTATCAAGCAAGTCTTCGAGTCAACCAATTTTATCAAGCAAGCCTTCAGGTTACCAATATTATCAAAATCAATCATTTTCTGACCCACGAGTCACATTTGCCAATCATGGTCATCCAAGATTTGACCTTCATGTCAAACTCTTTCCCAATTGACCCAATATCAATACCAACCATTCTTTTTTGCATAGGACCCTTTTCTAGGGAGAGTTTAAGGGAGATCGTTCCTTTCATATGTCTTTTCTTAGTTGTTCGTTGAACCCTTTTTTAGGGAGAGTTTGAAGGGACTCGTGTCTCTGTGAACAGTTTGCAAAACAATCTTTATTGTTACACAAGGACCCCTTTTGTCAGGAAGAGCTTCGACGAAATCTCATTTTCCTTGTGGCCTCCCAATGACTTTTGTTAGGCCATCTCATAATCGAAGATCCTCTTTTCGAGAAGAATATGATGGATGCGCTCTTCTATGATAATTCATCAACCTTATCCACTCGGCCACTATGATCATTGCAAAATTTTCCTCTTTGTTCCTCTTTTCCTTCTCTTTGCCTTTCTAACCTCTATTCCCTTTTTGAAAGAGGAATAAAAGATAGAAAAGAAGAGAGAAAAGAAAAGAAAGAAGAGAGAGGAACTCTTTTGCAAAGGTCTCACTTGACCTTAATTTTGAAAATATTTTGAAAAGTACTCGCCTCCATTTTTGAAAATTTACGTGAAAAATGGAGAGACGGGATTCACTTGTCGGTACGAGATTCGACCGTTCTTGGCACCTTTACCAGGGGTGATCGAACCAAGGATCAAACTTATGCCTTTTGCTTTGCCTAAATATTGTCTAAGAATTTATTCTAAGTCTAAAATGTATAAAGAATCATGCTTGTGCAATGCAGATGCAGAGATGTATGCTTCTTAGAAGAATAATTTTAGAACTTTTGGATTTATCCAAGTGCTTTTTGAAATAAGTTTGAAAGTATTGTGAAGAAATGGTTTTTACAGAGTTGAAACTGATTTGGAAGAGTTAAGCTTTGAATCTAAGCTTTAAGAATTGGACTAGTTTTTAGAGAAGAGATTTGAAATTCCAAGTATTAGAATAATAAGAGATTTGAAAATAAATCTTGAATTTGAAGAAATGAAGGGAAAAAGAGAATTGGAACTGAGATAGAGTTTGAAGAAAAAAATGAAATTTCAAAGTAAAAAATGAACTTTGAATTTGAATTTGATTCTCAAAAAATCGATTTTGAAAAGGGATCTTTGATCTTGAGTTTTGAATTCAGAACCTGAAACAAGAATTGAAATTGGAATTTGAATTTAGACTTAGAAAATAGATTTGAAAAATGGTTTTGAAAATAGGAATTGAAATGGAATCTTGAAATCCAGATGAAATTTGAAAATGGAATTGAGTTTGGAATTGGAAAATGGAATTGGATTTGAAAATCTGGAATGGAATTGGATTTGACATTTGGAATTCAAGATGGAATTGGATTTGAACCCTGGATAGAAATGGAATTGGATTTGAGAGATTCAGATGGAATTTTGAAGATAGAATCTTGGAAATCCAGATGGGATTTGAAGATGGATTTGGATTTAAGAAATCCTAAATTGATTTTGAATTTGGAAAGGAAAGGAGGATGGAATTTGGGAAAAAAATCGATTTTTAGAGCAAATACCAAGTTTTGATCTTTAAAATCTGATTTAGGTTTTAAGAGATAAGACTTGGAATTTTAAGAAATAAAGAACAAAACTTGAATTCAGACTTGAGTTCTGAAATTAGAAGATGATTTGGAAGATTTGGGAATTTGAAGTGAATAATAAAGAATAAAACTTGGTTTTTGAAATCAGGAAATGAACTTGGAATTCCAAAGTTGAATTGAACTTTGAAATTTGATCTAAAATATTGAATTGAATTTGAAATTGAATCCTGATCCTGGAAATGAATTTGGAATTTCAAAGTTGAATTGAACTTTGAACTTTGATTTGATTTGGAAATTGAATTTTGAATCTAGAAATGAATTTGAAATTTCAAAGTTGAATTGAACTTTTGAAATTGAGATTTTGAAGTTTGAACTTTGAAAATAAGATAAAATTGGAAATAGAAAGATGAATTTGAATTTATAAATAAGAATTGAAGATTGATTTGAAAAGTGAGGAAGATATTTGAAGAATTATCTCAAAATCACTTGGATTTTTGAAATAATATGAAAAAGAATGCAATTCTATCCTAAATAATGAATGTTTTGAAAAAGGGTTTGAAAATTTGGATTTGAAAAGCACATTTCATTCTTTAGAAGAATTAAAATAAGATTAATATTATAATACATTCCTGACTATGGTCACAGATGTATTATAATATAATCTGTATTATAATTCTGATAAACAATAAAATATATTTTTGGTGCCTTTATAGAATTTGAAATGAAATTAATCCTCAATATATCCTAACTATGGCCACAAATATATATTTTGGATTAGTTTTCAGGTCAAATCCTAATTAAGGAAGAAAAAGTTTAGAAAATATGATGATTTTTGAAAGAGATCCAAGTGTGGATCCAATGTTATTCCATAGAAGCTAAAAATTCTAAGTATTGTTCACATTTTGATTATGGCCATAAATGCAGATCGTCTACTTAGGATTAATTACCTCTTATTAGAATGGTGCACGTGCCATTCGTGTTTCACCATTTGTGGATTTTTCAAAATAAAAGAGGAATAATATGAAAATAGGTAATTCATGATATTTATATACTCATACATTCTAATCTAAACTAGAAAGATGAAATTCTCATTGATATCTAGCTATTACAACTTTGAATTGAAGTTAAGATCATAAAATTTTTACTCTAGAAAAAGGAATTTAACATTTATGTATCTTTCCTACAAAAAAGAGTTAGCATAAGGCAAGAATGTAAAATGTGAGAGATAATGGAGAATGTCATATCAAAAATCCAAATGCATGTGGCTAAATAAAGAGATGCATATGCCGTTCCTATGCAAATGAAGGAATGCAAGTGAAATTGTCCAATCCATTAAAAAAAAAGCTAAATAGAAAACCGGAAATCAGAATGCATGCCAATTCACTAGAATTTTGATATAAACAGGGAATCGAGACAGCAAAAGGAAATAAGAAACAGAACCAACTATAGAATGGAACGTAATGTAAATGAAAAGGCAAAATACAGAAGGAAAACGAAGAAAAAAAATTATGTTGGAATGAAACATTCTGATTGCTGTAGCGGCAGGTGGGTCGACACTGCTATATGCAGGTCGATCCCACCATTTGTGCCTTTGGGTAAAAGAAAGAAAATGAAGAATGAAATTAAAACAAATAAATGATCAAATAAAAAAAAGTTTCACAGAAAAAAAGGGAAGAAGATGATTACTTACCTGTAATTGCAGATGCGTTCGACCTTCAGCTGCTTGAAAGAGAAAGCACCAAGGAAAGAAGGGAGGGGAGATTGAAGAAGTAAGAGGGGAAGAGGAAAACGATCGAAAAGGAGAAGAAGATGGCGGGGTGAAAAGCGATGAAGAATCGAGACCCCTGCGGTTTTCTTTTATAAGAGAAAACCGTTAGGTATTTTACAAATCAGGTCCAAAAACTTTTTTAAAACTTTCAAAAGGGTGGCTCCTTTTATAATGTTTTCTAAAAAGGGGTTTTTAGCAAAAGGCCACTCTCAAGGAGGGGTTTCTAAAACCTATTCTTTTGTATTTTCTTTTCTTTATTTTTTTTATTTTTTATTCTTTTCTTTGTATTTTCTATATTTTTTGTGTTTTTGAAATAAAACTCTAAAACTATGGGAAAATAAGGGATTTTAAACTATTTTTATAAAGTTTAAAAATATTTACAAGAGAGGAGTTTTCTGAGAATTCGGGGTTAAACTTTGGAAAATTCTTTGGAAAACGGGTTTGGATCCAAGGTTTTGAGGAAATATTTAAGTTTTGGACCTCGAATTGAGGAATATAGAACAATGGATTCAAATGGATATTGGATGCACTGTCTGAGCCATTCAAAGATTATTTTTATATTTTTATAATTTCATTTTGAAAATTAGATAACAAGGCTCAGAATTGAATTTTGATACTAGATCCGGATCTGAAATTGAGTCAGATATAGAAAATGGATTTGAATTTAAGTGAATCCAAGAAATAAGTGGAATTTTGATAAAAAGTTGACTCAATTATTCAAAAAATGGGGGTCAGGGAAAAAAAGAGAAATTTTTTAAAAAAATTAAAAAATTTGGGGTGTTCACAACTACCTTTCCATAAGAGAAGCCTAAAGTTAAGGAGTTTTGATGAAAACTTAATTTCTCTTCAAAAGTCTTATTTTTCAAACACCTTCTCTTCAGGAAAGAGCGGAGTATCTTTTATTACCCGTTCAGGTAAGGGTCAAGTCTGAGTCTCTCTTTTGAAGAAAGGAGAGAAAAATTTAGTCATGGATGTGTCAATCAGACGTCAGGTACTCTCTTTTATCAAGGATTTCATAAAATTTGCCAATTTTCTATAAAAAATAGTTGTTGATCTCAAGCTTTTATTGCACAAAGAATTACCTTAAATTATCTTTAGTATTCTTTCCAAAAGGACAAAGACTTTTGCGAAGAAAAAAAAATTCAAGCTTTTTCTGTTGGTCAACCAAAAGGAGGAAGAAAAATCCTTGATATGATCTATAAAGGAAAGTTCAATGATGTTGGAAAGCCATAAGTGAATTGATATTGATCATAGCAATAACACATTTTTAAAGACCATTCTTCTGGTAACAAGGCAGTGGAAATATCTTGGGTAATAAAAAGAATTCACTCAATCTCAATATATCTCCAATCGTTCAAGCTGTAATTAACTATCTGCAAAAGGGATCTCTTAATCATCACCAAGATGAAGGTTGATGTATAAGTTAGAACCCCAGGGCCAAAAGAAACTCGGATCATCTCCAAGTTGAAGGAGCATGTGATGTGTCATTTTAAGAAAAGTTCAAATCATCATCAAGTTGAAGGATGATGCAATGAACCTCTCGACAATCCCTAAAAGATATTTGATCATTGTTATCGTCAAGGGATTTTCAACCCAAGAGACAATATTATCAATATAACTCTTGGGACCATAGAAGACCCGGATCATCTTCAAGTTGAAGGGGCATGTGGCTTGTCCTTCTAGAGAAAATCAGAACATCACCGAGTTGAAGGTTGATGTAATGAAATTCTCGTCCAATCCCAAGAGAGCTTACTTTTCATGTCTCAAAAGAGCGTAAAAGATCATTAAGAGATTTCTTAATAAAAGAGACAATATTATCGATATAATTCCTGGGACCAAAGAAGACTCTGATCATCTCTGAGTTGAAGGAGGATGTGATGTGTTCTTACAAGGAAAATCAAAACATAGTCGAGTTGAAGGCTGATGTGATGAAATTATCGCTAAACCCTGAGAAAGCTCAATCCCCATGCCTCAAAAGAGTAAAAAAAAGATCATCATGGGTAAACCCCAAATATCACACTACCAAATTTGCCAAGAATTATCTTTATTCATGTGAAATTCTTTTATCAATATCCTTTCATTAATTGTTTTTATGAAACAAAGAACAAATTCCTTTCTTTTCATATCAAAGAAATGGATAGCTTCCTTGAAGAAACCCAATAACAATAATTTGATTTTGACTCTTGATTCTATGGAGTTAACCCAATTGGAGGTAATACTCTAGGTAGAAGAGATAATATATTTTCGCACAGACGTGCACATTTCAATCATCTTGAATCAACTACAATTTTTATCTTATTGACAATATTTTTAAGCTATCTCGACATGAAGTGAGAGCTTGATGTCCATTTTGACATATCCTAGCATTGTTGTTATCCCTCTTTAGGACTTGATAATAGGAGTTTTCAAGATCCTTCCCTTCTTTTTATATCTGAGCGTCTGGGCTCTTAGATTCACACACTTTTCTGTGTTCCCCACTGTCCCACCATAGACAGATTATTTTTTTTTGTTTTCAGTTCGAGGTCGAGCCAACATTTATTTTTCCAGCAAAAGGTCATTTCAAAAGCTATTTAGTCCCAACAATGAGACACCAAGATCAATCTCTTTTCAAAGCTTTAGAGAACCCCATTTTCTTCCTTTTACAAACCCCTCTCGGATTTATTGTGCGAAATTCGAAGGTTCCATCATGGTTTCTTCATTTGAGGATCCCATTTTATCCATACCCGTTCAGTTTAAGGGTTACACCTGAGCCTCACTTCATGAGATATTTTATTCATACCCGTTCAGGTTAAGGGTTACACCTGAGCCTCACTTCGTGAGGTATTTTATCCATACCCATTCAGCTTAAGGGTTACACCTAAGCCTCACTTTGTGAGGTATTTTATCCATACTCATTCAGGTATGTTCAGGTTAAAGGTTAAACCCGAGCCTTACTTTGTGAGGTATTTTACCCATACCCATTCAGGTTAAGGGTTACACCTGAGCCTCATTTCGTGAGGTATTTTATACAGGCCCATTCAGGTTAAGGGTTACACCTGACCCTTGTTCGTGAAGTATTTTTGCCTTCCCATTCAGGTAAGGGTCAAGCTTGAGCCTCATTCCGATGAGGTGAATCTTCTTCTCCATTCCATATCTACTATTATCACCAGAGCTAATTCTTTCATACCGAGTTAGATTCTTCTAACTGGGGCATTTTTATAGCTCAAATTTGGTGTATTTTTTTTGCCACTAAGCTCGTCTTTCAACCGGCTTAGTAGCAAAGAAGGGCATCTATAAACACCCCAAATTTTCCTTGTTCATTTTAAACACCCCCCTTTCAGCAGATGTCAATCCCCTTAGGTAAGTCCACCCCAGTTTAGGTATCATTCTGCCCTTTTTATCAGTAAAATTCTCATTTTGCCCCTAGGTTACCTTAGATTCTTGTCAGTCAGAGACAACCAAGCTCATTTTAAGTTCAAAATAGTTAAAATGTCTATCATCTCTAGCTCCCCTAAGCTCACGATGAGCAAACACCGTTCATTTCTGACCATTTCGGCTAAAACCAGTTCATTTCTGGAGAAATGAGCTTATTTCTTGCTCGAATTGTAGTCAATTATTTTTGAGTCAGTCAATTCCAGTCGACCCTATTCTTCTGAGTCTAACCTGATCTCACTAGGAGTTCAATTGGCTCAATTTTTGTTCAAGTCCATTTTTCGTAGTCTAGGAGCCCATTTCAGCTGAAGTTGAGCTAAATTCAGTCAGTTGAGCTAGTGTTTGAGCTTTAGTTTTAGTTCATCTCAGTATTTTTTATCTTCATTTTAGCTCAAACCCAGTGTATTTCTGTTGTCCATTTCATTCCAGTGTGTATTTCTCACCATTTCTCTAAGAGTTATACCATTTCTTAATCATTCAGTCTAGGAGTTCAGTTGGGTCAGTGCCTTTTTAGTCTCTCTGAGTTTAGAAACCCTAGGATTCAATGTAAACCAGTCAAGAGCAGTTCAAACCTCGTTTCCAGTGTCACTCGATGCCCTGCAGGGGCAAAATCATTTCTCGGATCATTTTATCTGAAACTTTATTTTATCATTCACCCAGCTGGCACAACCATTAATCGAAGCTCGAATAAGTTTCTTCCTGGAAATTTTAGTTATATCTAAGTCTCAATTCACATTTGGATCGGATCTAATATCGGGTCTGATGTTCAATCCTCAACTTTCATCCTCAAATAGGAATGTTTAATTCCTCATTTATGCCAGGGGTTCAGGACTTCAAATCCCTCGCTCATGGTTTACATTTTGTAATTATTTTGTATCATTTCATGTCATTTCATATCATTTCATATAATTTCATGTCATTTTGTTATATTGCATGTTATTGCATGTCATCTTCGAGGTCCAATACTCTGGTTTTTCAAAATCTCCAATCTAGATTCGAGTTTTAAAACCTTATTTCGAAATCAATTTCTAAAACCTAGGTTTTAAATCAATATTTGCCATTTGGCTAACCCCCAGGGCTTTACATTTCTTATTTCAAAAACATTTTCCTTAGAAAAATGATTTGGGTTTGTTTCAAACTTGATTTTCAAACTAGTTTTCAATTTTTATCAACTTTCTTCAAGTGGGGCCCACCTTGTCGGTGAGCAAATCCTAATTTTTCATCTTTTATCCAATTTCATTTCATTTCCATGTTCTACACATTTCAAAAATACAAAAATATTAGTGAGTCTAGGTGTCCTTTTGAGGTTTTTGAAAAAAAAAAACATTTTTAACCCCTTTATTTTCAAGTTTTAAAATCATTTTCTAAAAAATCAAATAAGGCCCACAGTAGGTGGAGACACATTTGAGGATATTTATGTTAGTTTAGGTTTAGTTAGTGTCCTACTTAAATTAGAAGTTTGAAAAAAAAGTCAAAATTGATTTTAAAACTCCACCTTTATTTTGGCATTTTAACCTTAGATTTTAACTTCTAGTTAGGGTTTTAAAAAACCAAATGTGGGCCCACATTAGGTGGCACCACATTTGAGATTTTTAGAGTTTAATTAGGATTCAATTAGGTTAGTTAATTAGTGTTTGGTTTAGGTTAGAAGTCCATGTAGAAATTGCCCCCCCTCCATTATTGAATTAATTAAGAGGACCTTTCTTCTGAAATTGTAATATCGTGTATTTTTTCATGATTTTTAAATTCCAAAATTATGATTCTTAAATTAAGTATTTAATAAAATTGATAAAAGTCATGGAAAATATATTTAAAATAAAGGTGACGTCAGGGTCTGGGCGAGGCCTAGAACCCAATGACAAGGGCTAGATAAGCTAATTATAATTTGAGAACATTTTTGTTGTTAACCTTTAAATTTGAGCAAAAATCAAGCAAAATTTAGGTTAAATTAAGGCAAAATTTGGAGGCAAAAATCAGGCATGTATACCATTAGATACGCCTCATAATTCTGAGTACGTTGTTGACTTATTTTTCTAAAATTGGGTTACAATTGATTTGAAAATCATATTTTTTCAAAAACTGACCCACCTCTATTTTTGCCTTTTTTCTAGATTTGATTGAATTAGATCCGCTCTGTTTGATCCAAGTTAATATGGATTTGAACCCAGTTCAAGACCCATACTAACTAGAATCTGGTCCATGTAGGATCCATGTAGATTTTGGATATGGATTTGGACCTTGGATCTAGATCTAAAATTCATCTATGACCAATTTAAAATTTTAAAATCAATTTAAAATTTTAAAATCAATTTAAAATTTAAATTGTGTAGGTATAGTAGAACTCTACTCTTAAGACACTTTCAGAGGGGGGCGACACCCTCTAGAATATTCTCATAATATTATATTGAATAAAATAATAAATAAATAAATAAATTAAAAGAATAATAATCTAGAAATAATGTAGAGTTCTACATGAAATAGAACTTTACCCAGTTAAGTACTCTAGAGGGGATGTCACCCTCTAGATAAATCTTAGTTAAAAAAATAAAAAAAAATTAAAATTATAACACCTGTGAATTTTGTTTATTTTAACTTCTAAATTCATGTGATATTCCAGTTAAATTCAAGCAAAATTTAAGAGTTTAAATTAAACAAAAACTTTAGTTAGGTCCGTTGTGAGCCATAGATCTCATAGGAGATCAGATTTGGTGATTTTAGTTATGGGTTGGTTAAAAAAAATAAATTTTAAAATTGATCAACCTCTATTTTGGGTTTTTCAACTTGGATGAGGTTCATAATTTGATTGTTTAAAATTAATCGGATAATATTTTGGATATAACATAATTAGGTTGGATATAATCTATGACATTTAAATCAATTTAGGGATGGATTGAATTGGATTAGATATAACTCAGGAGTTTGGATCTAATCTCATTAGATTTGACCTATATGGTGGGATGCTCCAAAAAATGTCATTATTGTTTTGATAAAATTTTTGGCCGATTGGTGCCTCATCTGAAAGTGCACTAGGATCGAGACAACGAGCACTAGAGGGGGGTGAATAGTGCTTTTAAAACTTTCTGCGGAATATTGAAGGATTTTGCAAATCTCAAAGCAAACACACAAAGAACACAAGATTTTATCCTGGTTCGGTCAAACCCGACCTACATTCAGTCCCCAAGCAAAACCCGCTTGAGATTTTCCACTATCAACCTTGTAAACTACAAGATCACACAGACCATAACCGGTCCCACTTTCAGTAACAATCCTACTGAAAGCAAACAACTCCTTTACACCAAGGAGTCCTTCTTTTTACACAAAAGAAATAAGAACTTACAATACAACCTATGAGCCTTCCTTTTGAATGCAAATGAAATGCAATTGGCTTTTGAGGTTGTTGAAAACACTCTACTCACGAATTCACTATCTCTCAAAGTGATTTGAGTGAAAAACTGAAGTGAAAATATCACGTGAGTGAGAAAACAAATACTTGACTGAATAAGAGTGAAAAGCAAGATTCAAATCGATTGAATTGTTGTTTTTGAGTGTAAAATGCACTCATATTTATAGTTAAAAGATTCCATACGTTGAGAGTATGAAAGGGTGTCAAAACTCTCCATTTTGAACGATCAAAATGTTTAAAAAATGAAAAGACACGCCTTTTTGAAGTTTCAGGAAAATGACAAAATTAGTCGACTGAAACATCAGTTAGTCGACTAATAGTTAGTTATTAGTAGACTGACAATTATCGTCGGTCGACTGATCTGTTAATCGAGCCGTTTGAAAATCTGAACTTTTGAAACTTAGTCGACTGGAGAAAAGTTAGTCGACTGATAATATCATCAGTAGACTGAAAAACCTTTTAGTCGACTGCTGCTAAAAACTTCTGAAAAACAAACATTCTGTTCGGTCGACTGATAAAAAGCATTAGTCGACTGCTGCTAAATTTTTCAGAAAACACATGTTCTGTTCAGTCGACTAAAAAACCATTAGTCGACTGCTGCTAATTTTCCAGAAAATAGACATTTTGTCCAGTCGACTGATAAAACCTTCGGTCGACTAATTTGACAAGAATGACTTTTTAGAAAATATGACGCGAAAGGATTAGTCGACTGATAAGTCTATTGGTCGACTAATAAACATGAAAATTTAAGAAAAGAGTTTTCTAAAAAGCTTTTCAAAAGAGTTTCTTTTAGAAAAGTTTTTCTAAAGACTTTTAATGTGAAATGCAACCTAAATATGCACTCTAAGTAAGGCTCTTACAAGAATCTAAGACTTTTAATGAATTAAACATTTGCACACTAGTCTTCAAGGATTCTTCACTGAATTCTTTAATTTCTTCATAGCCTTAGCTGAAATGCAGTTGATTCTACTTGCTCATCATCAAAACCTTGTACTTAAAGTATCATGTATGGCTTCATTGTCGTAACAATCTCCTCCTTTTTGATGATGACAAACTTAATCAAAGATGCATAGATGGAGATTTTACTCCCCCTATCAATATGCTGCAAAACATTAAAAGTTAGCACATTTAAAGCACATATAATACATATTGATTGGTCTGCATTTCCATTCATCATTTCTTCATGCATTTAGAAATACATTCATTCAAAGCTTTCTTTTTCTCTTAATTTTGCATTTCTCATGCAAGATCTCCTGTAATGTAATTGCTATCATCTTTTTCTCAAGATCTCCCTGCAATTTCAAAGTAATGCTATCTTTATCTTTTTCTCCCCCTTTGTCAGAATCAAAAAGAGTAAGGGCAAAAATAGCATAAGCAAAATAGACTTTTAACTCGTATCTCTATTTTAAAACACGGCAAGAGAGTTTCGGCGTGTTTTGAAGATGCGCCAGTCACTGCAAGAGGATTCCAGCGTTTCAAGATTACGGCCACAAGTTTCTGGCGTCTCCCTGTTACGGTAAGAAAATCCCGGCGATGATGGAGTCGAACGGTAATCCGAGGGTTTTTCGGAAGAGAGAGAGAGAGGCAAAAGAGAAAGAGGGGTTTTTGGTTTAAAGGGTTTCGTTTTTAAGAAAAACGAAAAGGTACGAAGTGAAACGATGCCTCTTTTAAAAAACGGGTTTTAAAAAACAAATCCAAGGGGTGTCGAGTCCCTTCACTTAAATTTTTTTTAAAAAAATTTAGTCGACTAAAACTTTGTCGGTCGACTTAAAAAAAATTGCGACTTATTTTAAAAAATATCATCAGTCGACTAGAACTATATCGGTCGACTAATATGATGCGATACATTCCAAAATATAAAACACCAGTCGACTAAAATTTTATCGGTCGACTCATATAGTGCGATTTTGAGATTTTGTTCAAAAATCAGCATTTTTATAAATCCAAAAACGAACAAATACCTAGTTCTCTCCTAATTCTCATAAAATCTTCATTTTTAAGAGGTTTAGTGAAGATATCGGCATGTTGTTCTTTAGTGGAAATAAAATTTAACGAAATATCTCCTTTTAACACATGATCTCTTAAAAAAATGATGTCTAACTTCAATATGCTTAGTTCTTGAGTGCTGAATAGGATTTTTCGAAAGATTTATAGCACTAGTGTTATCACAATAAATAGTTGTTGTGGAGTAGTTTAAACCAAAATCTTTTAAGGTCTGTTTCATCCAAAGTACTTGTGAACATGCTAAACTAGCCGCTATATATTCAGCTTCAGTTGTTGAGAGTGATACTGAATTTTGCTTTTTACTAAACCAAGAGACTAAGGAATTTCCCAAGAAATGACAAGTTCCACTAGTACTCTTGCGATCAGATTTACTTCCTACAAAATCTGCATCACTATATGAAACTAAATCAAAGGAAGATGATTTTGGGTAAAACAAACCGAAATCAGAAGTATCTTTCAAATAACGAAGAATTTGTTTTACTGCAGTTAAATGAGATTCCTTTGGATTAGCTTGAAATCTTGCACACATACAAACACTAAACATAATATCAGGTCGACTAGCAGTTAAGTATAATAGAGATCCGATCATACCTCTGTAGAGCTTAGTATCTACACTTTTACCATTTTCATCTTTTATCAAGAGAAGTAGTTGTACTCATAGGATTCCTTCTTGATTTCGATGAGTCCATCCCAAATCTCTTGAGAAGTTCTTTTGTATACTTAGCCTGATTGATGAAGATTCCTTCTTCAGTTTGCTTTATTTGAAGTCCAAGGAAGTAGTTTAATTCGCCCATCAAGCTCATTTCAAACTCTTCCTGCATAGTCTTAGCAAATTCTTTACAAAGAGAATCATTAGTAGAACCAAATATTATGTCATCAACATAAATTTGCACAATAAGAATATCTGAATTAAAATGTTTAATAAATAAAGTGGAGTCTACCCGACCAATGGAAAAACCAGATTGTTCTAGAAAATTTTGTAGTCTTTCATACCACGCTCTTGGTGCTTGTTTGAGTCCATACAGAGCTCTTTTCAATTTGTAGACCTTTTCTGGATATTTCTCATTTTCAAAGCCTGGGGGTTGCTCTACATAAACTTCTTCATTGATGTGTCCATTTAAGAATGCACTCTTAACATCAATTTGATATAACTTGAAGTTCATGTAACTAGCAAAAGCAAGCATCATACGAATTGACTCTAATCGAGCCACTGGTGCATAGGTTTCATCAAAATCTATGCCTTCTTCTTGATTATAGCCTTGTGCCACTAGCCTTGCTTTGTTATGAATGACTTCACCATTTTCATTCAGCTTATTTCGGAAGACCCATCTTGTTCCAATTACTGGATGATCCTTTGGTCTATCAACTAGATCCCAAACATCATTCCTAGTAAATTGGTTAAGTTCTTCAGACATGGCTAAAAGCCAAAATTCATCATCACATGCCTCATTGATATTCTTTGGTTCTAATTTAGATATGAAAGCAACATTTGCAATATATTTTTCTAACTGCATTCTAGTTTGGACACCACTCTTTATTTCACCAATAACTTGTTCATGTGGATGATTAGGAACTTCTTTCCAAACCGGTTGAAGAGGAATATTTTCTTGAGAAGTACTCTCTATCAAGGGTTCTTCTTGAAGTATTGCTTCTTCTTCTTCGCTTAGAGGTATAACCTATTCACAATTCTCATCAAATGCAACATGTAGAGATTCTTCAATACAAGATGTTCTTTTATTGAAAATGCGATATGCTTTACTTTTAGAAGAATATCCAAGAAATATTGATTCATCTGATTTTGAATCAAACTTATCAAGATTATCTTTGGTATTTAACAAGAAACATTTACTACCAAAAATTTTGAAATATGAGATCTTTGGTATACGATCATAATACAATTCAAAACATGTTTTATGTAAAATTGGTCGAATAAGAACACGATTTAAGACATAACATGCTGTATTAATTGCTTCAGCCCAAAAATATTTTGGTAAATTTTTATCTTGAAGCATGGTTCTAGCACATTCTTGCAAGGTTCTATTTTTTCTTTCAACAACTCCATTTTGTGGAGCCGCTCTAGGAAAAGCAAAGTTGTGAGATATACCATGTAAATCACAAAACTTTAGAAAAGATTCATTTTCAAATTCACCACCATGATCACTACGAATTTTAATAATAGATGTAGATTTTTCATTTGTAATTCTTCTACAAAGTTTAGAAAATTATGAAAAAGCATCATTTTTGCTTTTTAGAAAAATCACCCATGTAAACCGAGAATAATCATCTACTATAACAAAAGCATACTTGCTACCATTCAAACTTTGAATTCTAGATGGTCCAAATAGATCTAAATGTAAAAGTTCAAGAGGACGTTTTGTTGAAACTATATCTTTAGCTTTAAAAGAACTCTTAATTTGTTTACCCTTTTGACAAGCATCACATAAGTGATCCTTTTTATATGGTATTCTAGGTAGGCCTCTTACAAGATCATTCTTGGATAATTTTGAAATAATTTTAAAATTAACATGTCCAAGTCTCTTGTGCCATAACCATTGAATTTCATTTGAAACAATAAGACATTTTTCATTAAAAGAGGGTAATTCATCTAGATATAGTTCATACACATTGTTTCTTCTTTTACCTTTAAAAATGATCTTTTTAGATTGAAAATCAAAAATTAAGCATAAATCATTTTCAAAAGAAACATGAAAACCTTTATCACATAATTGACTAATAGATATTAAATTATGCATTAAACCATCTACTAAAAGAACATTTTCTATCAAGGGAAATTTTGGATTACCAATACCTATCACTTTTCCCTTGTTATTGTCACCAAAGGTGACAGTTCCTCCATCCTTATTTTGGAGGGTGGAAAATAACTCCGGCCTTCCAGTCATATGTTTGGAACAACCGCTGTCCAATATCCATTTGCTCCTTATGTTGTGTACCTACAACAAAATCAGAAAACAGAGCATTTGACCCCTTTCTATTTTCGGGTCCATGAGAGTTAGTCTTAAGAACCCATATCCATTTGGATTTTGGTTTCCTTTGATAATAAATATTCTTTCTATAAACATTTCTAGAATAATCATTTCTAGATGCATTTCTATTAGAACTAGAAAGTTTAGTTTTATGAACAAAAGGTTGAGAATAATGTCTTTGATTTTTCACCACATAGTTTGGTCTATTTTGAGTATCAAAGAAGCTATATCCCAATCCGGTTTTATTAACCGAGCATCTTTGAGAACCAAGAAGTTTTTCTAGATTCTCTTGACCATTTGTGAATTTGGTCACTATAGAAAGAAGATCATTTGACTTTTCTTTAAGACTAAATATTTCATTTTGTAAGAGATTGGTTCTAACTCAAATTTCTTTTATCTCAAGTGCTTGGCAAGAATTTTCCTTCTTGAGATCTTCTATTTCTTGAAGTAACACTTTATTTTGAGAGTCAAGAGTTAAATTTTCAGTTTTTAACTCTTTATTTTTAGAACTAAGACTCTTAAATTTAGCATATAAATCATTAAATGCTTCAAATAACTCATCATAGTCAAATTGACTTACCGAATTCTCTTGTGCTACAAAACACATGTTGGCGACTTCTTCATTTGATTCTTCTACCTTTGACGTA
This sequence comes from Nuphar pumila, assembly GCF_984573655.1. Classification (NCBI taxonomy): domain Eukaryota; kingdom Viridiplantae; phylum Streptophyta; class Magnoliopsida; order Nymphaeales; family Nymphaeaceae; genus Nuphar; species Nuphar pumila. The sequence goes on from NC_143259.1 coordinate 89,639,469, forward strand.
CCTTCGTGTGTCACGAGAAGAGTATGCCAGATTTCATTTGCTGTAGAGCATTGAGAGATGTGATTGAACTCTACCTTGTCAACGCCACAATATAAGGCATTCATTGCCTTGGCATTAAGTGAAGCGGTCTTCTTTTCATCATCGGTCCATCGGCTGAAATCAATTGATGGAGTTTGGTACTTTTCTGAAACAACTCTTCAGATATCGAGATCCATGGATTGCAGGAATATTGTCATTCTTACTTTCCAGTATCCATAGTTTGTTCCGTCGAAGAGAGGAGGACGAACAGAGGAACTTCCTTCTTTGTGCTGAGATGTTGTAGTTGCCATGCTAGATGATGGTCAAATCAAAGTAATAGCAAACCTGTGCTCTGATACCAAATGAAAGTGCACTAGGATCGAGGCAACGAGCACTAGAGGGGGGGTGAATAGTGCTTTTAAAACTTTCTGCGGAATATTGAAGAATTTTGCAAATCTCAAAGCAAACACACAAAGAACACAAGATTTTATCCTGGTTCGGTCAAACCCGACCTACATTCAGTCCCCAAGCAAAACCCGCTTGAGATTTTCCACTATCAACCTTGTAAACTACAAGATCACACAAACCATAACCGGTCCCACTTTCAGTAACAATCCTACTGAAAGCAAACAACTCCTTTACACCAAGGAGTCCTTCTTTTTACACAAAAGAAATAAGAACTTACAATACAACCTATGAGCCTTCCTTTTGAATGCAAATGAAATGCAATTGGCTTTTGAGGTTGTTGAAAACACTCTACTCACGAATTCACTATCTCTCAAAGTGATTTGAGTGAAAAACTGAAGTGAAAATATCACGTGAGTGAGAAAACAAATACTTGACTGAATAAGAGTGAAAAGCAAGATTCAAATCGATTGAATTGTTGTTTTTGAGTGTAAAATGCACTCATATTTATAGTTAAAAGATTCCATACGTTGAGAGTATGAAAGGGTGTCAAAACTCTCCATTTTGAACGATCAAAATGTTTAAAAAATGAAAAGACACGCCTTTTTGAAGTTTCAGGAAAATGACAAAATTAGTCGACTGAAACATCAGTTAGTCGACTAATAGTTAGTTATTAGTAGACTGACAGTTATCGTCGGTCGACTGATCTGTTAATCGAGCCGTTTGAAAATCTGAACTTTTGAAACTTAGTCGACTGGAGAAAAGTTAGTCGACTGATAATATCATCAGTAGACTGAAAAACCTTTTAGTCGACTGCTGCTAAAAACTTCTGAAAAACAAACATTCTGTTCGGTCGACTGATAAAAAGCATTAGTCGACTGCTGCTAAATTTTTCAGAAAACACATGTTCTGTTCAGTCGACTAAAAAACCATTAGTCGACTGCTGCTAATTTTCCAAAAAATAGACATTTTGTCCAGTCGACTGATAAAACCTTCGGTCGACTAATTTGACAAGAATGACTTTTTAGAAAATATGGCGCGAAAGGATTAGTCGACTGATAAGTCTATTGGTCGACTAATAAACATGAAAATTTAAGAAAAGAGTTTTCTAAAAAGATTTTCAAAAAAGTTTCTTTTAGAAAAGTTTTTCTAAAGACTTTTAATGTGAAATGCAACCTAAATATGCACTCTAAGTAAGGCTCTTACAAGAATCTAAGACTTTTAATGAATTAAACATTTGCACACTAGTCTTCAAGGATTCTTCACTGAATTCTTTAATTTCTTCATAGCCTTAGCTGAAATGCAGTTGATTCTACTTGCTCATCATCAAAACCTTGTACTTGAAGTATCATGTATGGCTTCATTGTCGTAACATCATCCATTAAATCAAAGTCAACCTTGGTGTTCCTCATTTTGAGGGCAACAAAATCGACTATCTACATGCTCAAATTGGTGTTAATTTGAGCATTTTATCATCGACCGAAGTTCATGCCTAATTGTAGGTCGAATATCAATATTTTTCAGCGTCAACTAAATTTTGTTGTTGATCCGTGTTTGTACGATTAAATATACGACCACAACAATGATCTACGTTTTGAGGATTATCGAATCAATTGTTAATACGTTGAATTCTAAAGAGTCTTTGAGTCTGTAGGCCTCTCAAAAAGTTATTATGTTACTAGAGCCCAAGTTAGGGTAAGAAGTCTCCATATTTCTTTTCTAGCTTAATTAATTTTAAAATTTAATGAATTAGGACCCATAATTTATTATTTTATTTTATTAATAAAAGAGATTAATAGATATTAACCTCTTATATTAGAGATGTGACTCTTGCGTAAGCCCATCTATAAATAAAGGTATTCATGAAGATGATTAACAAAGTTAGTTCTTTCTCCCTCTCCCTATTGAAGTGCATCTATTTTTTCTTCTTCCTCACATCTTCTTCTTCTTCCTAACCATTAAGGTCATTTGGACCTCTATTAGAGACCTGCAACTACCTTGTTCAAGGTCTAATACAGCTTAAAATGAGGTGTGAGTAGAGGAAACAATGACAATATTGTTGTAGAAAACACATTTTCGGTAGGGAATCTCTACTTTCATGGTATTCGATTTTGAGTTGCATTAACATACCTTCTTTTTTTATTCAAAACTTGGATCTACATGTAATATATACCTAGAACATCTATGGCTATTAAATCTATATGAAAAAGCTATTTGAAAAACCAAAACAGTGCTTTAAAAGACCTGTTTTGAGAAAATAATTTGCAAAAGACTAGTTTTGAAACCCTAAAAAGCAAAAATTATATGAATAATTAAATCTGTATTTTATTAGATTGTTCATCATGTATAATGAATATAGAAGGGTGTGTTTGAGTATTTCTCTATAGATCTTAATGCTGTAAATTTATCTCTTGCATAGATCTTGGTTAAAAATACAAAAAAATTATTTTAAAGAAGGTTTTGCCAAAAATGTTTTAGGGTTTTGATGTTTTATGGTAAGAAAAGTTAATTAAAGCATTTATGGTAGATTAGTACATGTGTGTTATGATTAAAACAACATGTTATTGCTTAAATAAACCATGATTTCATGTTGCTTAATGTTTTTTATGATTCTTGCATAGATAAAATTGTATTTGAGATATTCTATGAAGGTTTTATGATTTTTGGATTATGGATGTTAAGGTTTTAACAAGATTAGCATAAATATGATCAAAGATGTGTTGTATGATGTTGTAAATATATTTAGAGCATCAAAAATTGTGATTATATGAATTTCACCATGATTCTTGTTCTTGCTTAATAGATCTTGCATGAGTTTGAATCTTGGCAAGAAGCATGTGTTGCTCTACTTATTATTGATTTTATTTATGCATTACAAAATTTATGTGTTAATTATTAGTTTTTCAAAATTAATTGCACTATTAAAATGTGGAGGGTCAGGGCTCGAAGTTGGTTTGCATGTGGATTTTCCAAATGGTTCTTCTGTAAAGAACTTGAATTGTTTAAAAGGTAAAAGAGAGCAAACAATTAATCTCTCCCTTGATGTCCCTTTCATAGTGTAGGAATCTTGAATAGTGGTCTTGGGAGACGTTACATCGGCAGTCTGATCAGATTGCGTATGCACAGTATAGTGGCAGACCTGATCAAATTGCAGTTACACATCACATTGGCAAATATGATTAGAATTGCTTATATGCTCAAATCTATAAATTTGATCAGGCTGCTAACACACACATATCGGCAAGTCTGATCAGATTGCTCACAAAAAAAATATATCGACAGATCTGATTAGACTGCTCGCATATAACATATTTGGTTCACTCAATATTTTGTTTCAGAATATGAAAAAAAAATTATCAAATAGCAAAGTCGACATGGCTAATATATATATATGTAGAGTCTAATCAAACTGTTGATGTATGTGTGCTTGTGCAATTTGATCAGACTGTCGATGTATGTATGCATGTGCAAGCTAATAAGACTACCGATATCTGGTGTGTGAGCAATCTGATCAAATTGACATATATGTTGTGTGTTTACAATCTGATTAGATTTGCTAGTGTGCTGTGAGTGAGGAATCTAATCAGATTTATCGATGGCAGTATGTGTGCAATCTGATCAGATTTGCTAATGTATTGTGTGTACAATCTGATTAGATTTGTGTGTGCAATTTGATTAGATTTGCCAATGTGCGTGTATGTTCAATTTGATCAGAGTTGCCAATGTGTGCTGCATGTTTGCAATCTGATCAGATTTGCTAGTGTGTTGTGAGTGAGCATTTTGATCAGATTTGTCGATGGTAGTATGTGTGCAATCTAATCAGATTTGCTAATATGTTGTGTATGCAATATGATCAGATTTGTCAATGTGTGTGTATATACAATCTGATCAGAGTTGTCAATGTGTGTTGTGTTTGCAATCTAATCAGATTTGCCAATGTGTGTTGTATTTGTAATCTGATCAGATTTGCTAGTGGGTTGTGTGCTTACAATCTGATCATATTTGCTAGTGTGTTGGTCTCGCAATCTGATCAGATTTGCTGGTATGCTGCATGTGAGCAATCTGATTATATTTTTCGATGGACTGGGTGTATGCAATCTGATCCGATTTACAGAGTTTCACTTGTATGTGAATCTGATCAGATTTACTAAGTCCAAGATATATGTAAAATTTGAACAGTTTTGCAGTGTTTAAGCTCATATTCATATTGGTTGCAAGATTATGTATCTGATTATATATTTTGATTCAGTTATGCATGCTTATACATTTGAATACCATGTTTCAAATGTGCATATCATACGCATGAATCTAAAGTTTATTTTAATGTTTGCATAAATATGATTGCATGTTTGGGTGTTTATGCATGGAATTTGTCATGATAATGTATGTTGCAAGCATCTGTTCGCATGCATATGTGTTGCTCTTTATGTGCATTCATTTTGTGTGGTTTAATATGCATTGTAATCATGTTATAAAATAAGGTGTGTATTGTATGTTCACTAAAATTTTGCATAAGATGCATATATCACTTTTGAGATGCTTTAGTGGTCAGATGTTAACCACTGCAGGTCATATAGGCAAGAAGCATGTGTTGCTCTACTTATTATTGATTTTATTTATGCATTACAAAATTTATGTGTTAATTATTAGTTTTTCAAAATTAATTGCACTATTAAAATGTGGAGGGTCAGGGCTCAAAGTTGGTTTGCATGTGGATTTTCCAAATGGTTCTTCTGTAAAGAACTTGAATTGTTTAAAAGGTAAAAGAGAGCAAACAATTAATCTCTCCCTTGATGTCCCTTTCATAGTGTAGGAATCTTGAATAGTGGTCTTGGGAGACGTGAGGATACTAAAGCTCCATATGTGATTATACCTCTGAGCCCGATGTGGTGATTCACGTCTCAACCATGATTTTAGAAAGTTTTCAGCCACTTTGACTGGGGGTGTTGTTGTTGTTGACTCAGGTGTAATTTTTGTATACCAAGAAAGTAGCGTTAATGGTTGAAGATTTACATTGATGTCACAACATTAGGTGATAATTTCTAATGTTACGATAGAAGGTGAGGATTCATGATAACGGTTGAGGAACAAGTGTGTAACTCAGTAATAAAATACAAATGGTATGATAAGCTACAACTAGGAACCTAACTTGTACTTTGAGAATTTGTGCCTGTTTTAAGTATCTGCGGGTTTAAGAAAAAGTAAAAATTAAACTTGTGTACATTTAATAAGGACATGCATGAAAATTGAATCATGCATATTTAATGTTCAACATTAATTCATGTATTCATGTTTATTTTGTTTTGCATGATACTTATTATTGCATGATGTTTATTTAAATGCTTGAATGATAAGTTGATTGTGGTAAATTGTTGTTGTGATATTCTTCTGAAATTTATGCATGAATTTGGTTTATGTTATTTTCTTTACTATTTGATTTTTTAGAGGAATTCATATAAAGAACTTTGGTTCTTAGCCATTTTCATAAAACTTTTTTATAGATTTGGATGCTCAGTAATGTTTTGACCTGCTAGCTGGAGACTGCGAGCCCTATGACTGATTCTGGTTATCTGATAGAGTGACTCATTATGATATAAATGGTTTTTGTTGTGAGTCTATTTGACATTTATTTATTGATTAATAAAGTTTGAATTACTCTTCTTCGATTCAATGCATAGTTTAGGTTGTGGTTTTGTATATTAAATCTGTGAGGCCCAGAATCTTTGGGTTTGTTTCCGCAATTGTTTTAAAAAAAATCACTATTTTTACGTGGGTCAATTGGGGTCGTGGAAGAAATTTCTTTGGGATGAGGAATTGAATTCGGTTGTCATCCGTGAACACCTGGAAAGATGTCAAGATTTATCTCTCAAGCTCCGGAACAAGTTAAGGTCGCAGTCTCTAGAGTGGAGAAACCTTACCTTTAGGGAAGAATTATATATATATATATGAAGATGGCTAAGGAAACTGCTATCAAGTCTTATGGAGGATGACATTCTCTAGTTACTTGCAGCATAGCTCATTTAATAAGATGGATTTCCCTTTTATAGGGAGTGGATCAAATGGTCTTAATAAGCATATGGCATACTTTTTTCCCAGAAGCATGTAAGAGAATCATCTCGATGACTTCTCTGAGCAATCTACTAAAAAGCATTTGGATATTGCAATTCAAGCTAGGGATAATACAGTTATAAGGTCTTGCAGTATAATGTTGAAAAGATTCATGACTTGTCCTGCGAAGAGCAACTCTCTACTGCAGAATTTATGGAAAGGTCTTGTCTTTCATCAGAAAGAGGGAGGCCCCTTCGGAACAAGTTTCTGCCAGTTCCTTAGGCTCTGCAGCAATCAGATACCATTCTTTAGTTTTTGGTTGCTGGAACGAATTGTTTGAAAGGAATTGTGTATAAGCATCTTGGAATTGTGCTCCGTACTGGGCATGATCTTTCTATATATTTTTTTCAGCTAAGCCAAGGGAATCACCCACTAATCACCTCAGTTGATAAAAACCCTTGAAGTCCCCCCCTGCCCACCAGGGAGTGCACCCAGCTTCGATCTTGTGGCAAAGACTGCCCTCCATGGGCTTCAAACTCATGATGTCCGGTCAACTTTGATTTTACATGTTATACTTGCATTCTCTACTTCATATGTCCTCTGCGTTTCCTGGGTTTTTGTAGCGCTTTGACGTGCACAACATCCATAATCTTGAAGCATTTTTTTCAGGGATAATTTAATAGCATATATGATATGCTTTCATCATTAAATGTCCCAAAAGAATCAAGAACTTTAAAAGATGCAGAGTTGGAAGCCAATCTACGGAGGTTGGCTAACCCAGACAGACACATCCACACTTGGTTACTTGGGAACTCCAGGATACTCCTTTTGTTTCCCACCCCACAGTGGAACGGAAGCAGATCAGGTCATGCTGAACATGAGCGTTTTTGCTCATGCCGACATCGTGACCGTCTATTTGCATTTTGGATGAATGCCACGTGGTTTTGTTGACTTTTGAGCTTTTTAAAATGCAAATCGGATGGCCATGATGTGGGCATGAGCAAAAATGCTCATGTTCAGCATGACCTGATCTGCTTCCCAGTGGAACATGGCAAATGAAAGGTCCATTTTAGCGTGAAACTGTTCCCCAGCTAAGGGATGCAGCTGAGTTTTCATATGAAAATATGATTTCTTATGAAAATGCAGGTCGCATCAGGGGGGCAATGGTGGAGAATTTGTTTCACTCTGGGCACACGGGAAAATTGTCCATTTTCCCACATACCGAGTGAAACAAAGAGCATGTTTACAATAATCCCGTGATTCCAGTTTTTTAAGATCTTGTGATTGCAAGTCACAAGCACAATGATTTTTCAAGGTTAGTGATACATGATTAAAGTACAAGTTGTGATTGTGATGGCGAACGGTGACTGTTTTTGCCTTTAATGTTGTGAAAGTTGGTCACAAGATTGACCTTGTGACCAACCATCACAATTCCCACTTTCTCTTCATCCCCACCTATGAGCAAAGCAAAAATGACTGAAATCAGAAGCGAGTGTGAAGCTTCACCAATACCACTTCATCATTTGAGCATCCATGCTCCATAGACTTTCTGCCCACACCCAAGTTTTGCGGTGGCTTTCAATTTGCATAGGACTTGAAACACTGCAGAATTCACCAAATCAATCCATAAAATCAGTATAGCAGCGCTCCCCTCGCAAACTTGAACAGATCTTAATTGTTCGGCAATGTCCTGACTGTGCACACTCCAAACTCAAGAACTCAACTCTACCCCACCCACCGATTGGTACCCAAACATGCATGCATGCCCGCATGAGAAAAAAGAGCATTACCCAATCTATTTTGAAATTGTTGGAAAAGATGACCAGAGCGTTCTAAGATTTGTATGGGCTCGCTCATAAGCTAGATCACTGCAAATAAGACTGGTCTCGTAGGATTAGTATACTTTTTATCAGTCTTTCTTTTTTTAACATGGAAAATCCAAACCGGAGTCTGAGACCTCGGCGATCTGGTCTTAGCCTGCCTTACTTCCAGTTGCCGTCCCAGCGGCAAAAAACTCCTTGGGCACCACCCTTGACCCCTAGGAAGTCTCTTGCTTCGCCTTGCAGAAAGGGACACCCACACGGGCACTTGTTTTAGCCAAAGCTAGTATGTCAAGGTTAAGCTTTTGTAGTTGCATAACTCAAGGAGCAACATAAAGACGACTTTACATTAGTAGAAGAACTAGGAGGTACATTCACTGAATGGAGCTTAAAAACCATGTAAAAACATTAAGGAACAGCTGATTTGCTAGATTTCTCAAATAATTTCCAGGATGATTCGATCCTTAGAAGATGCAGCTTCTCCACAAATGTTTCTAAAACCTCTGCCTCTTCTGCTGGCGCAAATGCCATGCATATGCTAAGCTCTTGGACTGCTTCTGCATATCTCCTGAACAAATAGTGAAATGATCCATAAATACATATTGATGCTTTGTTTGGTTCCTTTTGCTCCCCACTGCTCTGAAACAGCAGAGAGAGAGAAAGAGAGAGCAACAACATTACCTGCTGTGGTAGAGAAGCAAACCATGGTCTCTCCGCAAAGCCCAATTATGAGGTTGGAGAATCAACAGCCTCTCTGATGCCATGATAGCCAATCTGAGGTTCAAAACATCAGGTTGAAAGCAGTCAATAGAGAATAAAAAAAGTTCTGATACTCAAAGATTCATTGCAAGAAGCACATGGCAGTTTCTCTACTTAGGATGCATGAAAAGGAGAGTGCCTACGGAGCCTGTAAAGCAACTAAAATATCCTGCAAGATATTCATATGAATGCTGAAGACAGCTGATCTTTCATTTCTAAATCCTAAGTGACATCCAAGATTATAAGAACTAAGTTCACACGGATGAAAAGATTTTGATTATGTAGAGAGAAAGCAAAGCTAAGACATTTATTAGGTCTAATTCCATATCCACTGGAAGGAGATGGTATTTCAGCCTTATCTCTGCTAACCACACAAAAACCGCAATGAATATCTTTTTATCCTATTCTGTCATAAGGATGGAGTTTGGCATTGAATGGGGAAAATGGATGAGGAAGTGGATCTGTGAAGCTCACTGTATTGAATGAAAATGCAATGAATTTAGGCTTTCATCATATTTAGTAACTGAATTCTCACATATAATGAGTGAACAGGTCCAAATTCAGAACATGCATTTAAGCAGCAAGCCAGTTACATCGTGCTTTCAGACAAATGCAGGAAATAGGAACAAGATCTTGGCTAAAAGTCCAATGCTAACGTTCTTTTAAGGTAACAAAGTACAGATAACATAGCACACTACCTTTCTCAATAAACCAAGAAAAAAGTTGTCATGGGTTTGATGCAGGAATGCAAGCCCATGCATGCAGGAATAGCTGTCTGCAAGTTCTCATGCAAATCCATGCAAAAATCATACAACACAAACACATGGATCGAATTCATACATGAGAAAAGGATATATATAAAAAATACCTATCGCATATAGAGAAACAAAATGTGTTCAGATGTGGGTTATAAGCAGATGAACATGTAAATAAATACTCTAAACTTCAATATTGGCACACTGATCATTTTTTCACATTTGAGAACACTTCAAACAGTAAATCATAAACATTCTACTGATATGTAATAGTGATAAAGTAAGCTTAAGCAAAAATGCTGTACAGACTTTTATTTATAAGAATTTTGTTTTCCAACTTCCTCTGCCCATGCTCACAGTCATGATGCCAATCCCACCTCTTATCATTCTTCTTGTAGCCACAAACTTCATCCCTCATCTTGATCCCCAACTGGACCATTCTTATGCTTCCACACTGGACTCGGTACTTACTAGTAGATACCCAAAATAAAAGGGTCTTTTCATTCTTATAGGTCACATCACCTCTTTGATACTCTCATTAAGTCTTCATTTGATTTTTAGGTAGCAATATGGGCATGAAACTAACTGCAGGACATGGCTACTTGCATTCCCTTATCCTTTACTTGGTTGATCAACAGCACAAAGCTAAGCTTTCGAACAGTAAGATGTTCTACATAACCGTCCACAAACAAAAGTTGGAAGGCTCTTCAGCGCATGGGAAAAAAACCAACTCTTTTCCCTTTCCCCCTGACTTCCCAAAATTGTCACAGCATCTGATACTTGTGACTAATGATACATGAATATACATACACATATACTTATGTTTGTGACTTTGTGAATTCAAAATTCACAATATAAATCAATAAAGCATGAATATCATCTTAAAAAGTGCAAATTCCTGAATGGAAATTCTGAACCATAATAAACAATAAATAATATATCTAACTTGGAAATTGACATCTACATAATCAATGATAAATTTAAAGAAAAAGGTAACTAGAAAGTAAAACGGTAAATGAAAAAACTGCCCAACTTGTCAGCTATTCACATAAGAACCACCAACCTTCGTTTATTACATTTAGCAGCTTGTGTTTTCCATCAAATACACAATTGGTCTTAAAACATTTAATTGACTATTGTTGACCCAAAAAATGACTAAAATGTCCTGAACATTATTTTCCTAACAAAAAAAAGTTGGGTGATTCTTTGTGATAGCTGATAATTTTGGTGGCTTTTTGTAATTTACCCAAAATAAAAGATTGAATTCACTAAAAAACATGGATGAAGTTAGAGACATGTAGCTGACCATGTCCGATCAGGTTTGACTGTGTCCATGAAGTGTCATGGCATGCCAAGTGCCCATGTAGATTTCGTGTCATGTTGACTTGGGACATACACATAAAATATTGGTTCATTTCACATGATTGCTAGTATAAGGAGCATATGAAGCTGATTATTAGCAAGGACATTCATACAGGAAGCTTCCATGGGATCAATATCCCAAGAAAATTCTTGTTTAGTTCTATATTAATCCATGTGTCTCAGTCCTTGTTATCAGAAAACAGAAATTCAACCAGTATCAAAGGAACTGTGTACAGTGTACACTATGCGTACACTAGGCGAGCATTTACACAAATAAAGATTAGAGTTCCTAGGGAAAATTTGTATACCTCATCTCTTGGGGGCGCAATAAAGGTGGCCAAGAACCTTTAATATTTCTAGATTTGTCAGTACTATTATAAACAGGCCTGAGTGGAGAAGTCAACATCAATCCATGATTCAACCTTGAAGCACGTTTCCAGTGAAGCCTCTGTAAAAGGATACCGTAAGCAAGGATATTGAGAAAAATTAGGTTAATAGTGATATCTCATGAAGACTGTTGTTTTTGTATCTATTAGAATTACAATCAAATTGGCCAATGCAATCCCAATGATGTCTCTATTGGTCACGACTTCAAGCCCTAGAAGTGACTTGCTGTCCAAGTCGTAGGCCTTTGATCTAGGATCTTCAACACACTGTCCATTTATAACAGCAAACAAGTTGTGCCCTGATGAAGCCTTGAAAAGTTCCTGAGAAAAGAGATTGAGAAAACAAACCATCAGCAAATCAACATGAAAGTCTTCAAGGCAAGAGAGAAATTTTTTGCAATTTCAGTATAATGGAAGACTAGAATATGCAGACCTACAAGAACAATTAAAAAGATGGAAGAGCTAAGAGCTTGACAATTTTACACAAAAACTCCAATTTATAATATTACAATCAACATTCAACAAAGTAAGTCCAAGTTGTCCATCTGAAAGTTGACAGCCTCCAGAAACCCATTTAACAGTAACCCAAACTAAAAGGTTTTCAGATGATAAAACATTTTGTGAGAACATATAACCACTAGACTTAGACTGCAGGAGGTGTTGTTGACAGAGAATAGCACTCCTGCTTGGAGTGGCTTCCGAGTTCCAACTTCAAAAAATTCTACAGTTTTTCATAGCCATTATCGACACATTCAGTATGAAGTACAAATAAATTTTGCAACGTACCTCCAGACTATAGATGTTAGGCCATATCAAAAAATCTTCCCCAACTCGAGATCCCACCATGTTAATGCCTAGTCTTTGACAAACTTCAATGTAAATTATGCTAAGGATGATAGCTGCCAACAAATGAATAGCTATTCCAGGTAAGCTTAATAAATAACAATCTCCAATCATTCAGTAAATGGCACACACATTCAAGTGAGCACATAACATCAATAAGAGCACAGGGAAAAACTCAAACCTAGCTCATTATTCAAGCAAGAATTTAAACATAAAATGAAAAATGAATTCTGCAAATAAGTGGGAAGACATAGTAAGGAAATAAAGAAAAATAAAATCATACCGCTGCTGAATCCAGAGCTTAATGCAGTGTGCAAATATGAAAACTTTGAATCCACCAGAACAGGAGACCTTTTAAATCTTCTTGTTTCAAAAAGAACTACATTCACAGATTCTAAAACCTGCACCAAATGGCAACCAATATCTCTCGAGATTAATTCAGCTTCTACTTCCTTTGCAATAACATCCAGCTCTTCCAGCCAGCCAGAAATGTTCTTGCCAGCCATAGGTATATCTTCGACATTATCCCATCCATATTTCACTTCAACAGGGAATAAAGAATCTTTCTGTTCATTTGAAAATGAGGAAGCATCCATATCTCGGTTAAAAGAAACAAAAGCTTCATCTTCAGCTGCAATAAAAAGCAAGGCCTGCGGAAGACATGTTGCATAGTTCAGCCATCATGTTTCCCAGATGAAAGAAGTGTAGGATAAATTTTTTTGATCCAGAAGATATATAACCACTGAAGTCAATAATAGCAAGCAAAGTCACAAGTTTCAGTCTCCAGCCATTTTACCAGAATCTGCAAGGTGTTTTCACAAAAAAATATATCAAAAGAATCAAGCAATAGATATAGACCTACTCTTACGTTGTGCTTTACTCTATTAAATCCCCCAATGTGGAAGGAGACAGATTCTTCCAACTCTTTGAAACCTAGGATTTTCATCCAACTCATTACGTTTTTCTCCGAAACGGCTCAGTCCCTCTGTGTGGGAAAACAGATTCTTCTGACTCTGAGACCTAGGTTTTTCACCCAAATCATTCCATTTTCCTTCAAAACAGCTCAGCTATTTGCACTTTAGAAAGCTGGAAGGAATAAAACAGAAGAGAAAATCAACTTATCATCAAACAATTTATGAAATAATATTCTAGCACTTTTTTCTAAAATTGCTTCCTATAGAGATAAGTTTTAGGGGCTTCTACCTTTTTGGTGTTGGAAGCAATGTTCTGAAAATTTAACACAGCTTCAGCTGGTTTGGTTGAGGATTCAATTGATTGAATTGAACAAATCAAACAAAATTTTTTAGATAGTAAAATGTTTCACTGAAAAAATAGTTGAAGATATTATCACAAATGACATTCGAAGTGTTTCCCGGGATATAGTTCAAAACAGAACCCACATTCATTTCCTAAAGGCAACCTAAATGGGTCAACACAGGTGCAAAAAAATATGTCAAAGAAAATCACAGAGTTAGTAGAAAATGCATTAAAAGAAAAATGGATTCCAAGTCCAGAACCTTCTCGGCTGCCTTCCTTTCTTGGAATCAATTCAATAATTCAAAAGGTTTTGGATAGGTTTCAGATCCATTTGAAGGGTAGAAAAAATTTACAAAAAAAAATTAAATGTTTTGAAATGGAATAGGAAATTGGTTTAGCTAAAGGAGTCCAAAAACATCAAGTTCATATTGTCTCTAGAATCTTTTAAATCTTCCTTAAGAAACATCTGAAACCTGATGGAATCAAAAGATATATAGATTCAGTAAAAGAAATCCTCAAAATATCTCAAGAATAGCAAAAGAAGTCGCTAATCTTTGGGCAGTACCAGTTATGAAGCTTTAACAAACCCAACTGTCTAAGATTCTATTCAGATTGACTGATTCAGGCCAGTTCAGCTTGAATTTCAAGACACTGGTTTGAAGCAAATATCACAAAGATCATTCCTGGGATATTTTCAGCAAGATGGCATCTTGGGACATTTTAAAATGTCTTTTTTTTTCTCAAGGAAAGCTCAACAAATTAAAAAAACAAAAAATATAAAATTTACCAATAAGAAAACCAAAATAAATATTTTATAGGTAATGCTATCATCCTTAGTCACAACATAGTAATGTTATATAATTACAGTAGTAGTTATAGTAGTATAAGTATTAATGTTAATAGTAAATAATTAACGATAGTAATACTAATAATATGATGATGATGGCAGTAGTCAAGGTTTTATCCATGATGATGATAAATCATGATACTCCTAGCCAGTGTTGTGAAAAGCGTTGAGGCGTAGCGAGGCGCTCCACCAAAAACCGAGGCGTAAGCCCCAATTTTTTTTTTGAAAACTTTACAAAAATTATAAAAAAATCTAAAAATACAAATAAATAAAGAAATGCTTTATTGATGAAATAACAACCAATAAAAAATAGAAAATCTCAAATAAGTACTAAAAAATATGAGATTAACATATAAAAGTAACTAAAAACTGATTATATAACTGGAAAATATATGAGATTAACAAAAAAAAGTTAAAATTTACTAAGAAACTGATTACATAACTGAAATAACTGGAAAATATATGAGATTATTCTAAAAAATATGAGATTAACATATAAAAGTAACTAAAGAAATGATTACATAACTGGAAAATATATGAGATTAACCAACAAAAGATAAAATATACGAAAGAACGGATTACATAACTGGAAAATATATGAGATTAACCAACAAAAGTTAAAACATATGAGATTATTCTAAAAAATATGAGATTAACATATAAAAGTAACTAAAAAATTGATTACATAACTGGAAAATATATGAGATTAACCAAAAAAAGTTAAAATATACTAAGAAACTGATTACATAACTGAAATAACTGGAAAATATATAAGATTAACCTACAAAAGTTAAAATATATGAGATTATTCTAAAAAATGTGAGATTAACATATAAAAGTAACTAAAAACTGATTACATAACTGGAAAATATATGAGATTAACCAACATAAGTTAAAATATACTAAAAAACTGATTACATAACTGAAATAACTGAAAAATATCCGAGATTAAACTACAAAAGTTAAAATATATGAGATTATTCTAAAAAATATGAGATTAACATATAAAATTAACTAAAAAACTGATTACATAACTGAAAAATATATGAGATTAACCAACAAAAGTTAAAATATATTAAGAAACTAATTACATGACTAAAATAACTAAAAAATATACGAGATTAACCTACAAAAGTTAAAATATAGTAATATACTAATAAACTTATTACATAACTGAAATAACTAGAAAATATATGAGATTAACCTACAAAAACTTTGTTGATTATGTCTCAGAAATCTTGTTGTAAAAAAAAATTGCGCCTTGAGGCATAGAGGGCCGCGCCTCAAGGCGAGGCGCGCCTTTTGCGCCTCAAGGCACATTTTTGATAACACTGCTCCTAGCATAACATGATAAAATGGATATGGTTAAGAAGTGGGTGCCATAAGCAACAAAAAGTGGGAAATGATTAGATCTTGCTTGAGAACCGCATGTGAATAAGCTGGTGAGAGAAGCAAGTAGGAATAAACCTGAAAGGGAAATTATATATATATATATTATATATCAGTAAAAAACAATTTTTTTAAGCAATTTACAAGTTCTCAGGTAACTATAGTCATTAGTAATATTATTCGAGAATCCGTTGCAACGAAGCTTCCCCTGGGGTTCTAAGAAGCTTCTGGTGACTATAGTCATTAAATTATTTGACACGTTTATATGTTATTAAACATTAACCGTATTAACCAATGTTGTAAGTATAGTTACTATAGGCAAAAGCGATATGATACACACTCATTGCGATATGAGTGTGCATTATATCCGTAGTGTGCGTATCATACAATACAGCCATATATCATGTCGTGTCGTATGATACATGGTGTGTCGTATGATACGCCTTTGGCACACTCTAAAAAGGGCCGAAACTTGTTTTTTATTTTTTTTGTTTTAAAGACCTCTTGAGGGCCGACTTTCTCATTTGTGTAGAGGCCAATAAAGGGGTATTCACACACCCTAGGAGTCGTGAGAGAGATTTGAGGGTCGATCCTAGCACAAGTGTGAGGGATTTTGCAGTTTGCTCAAGTAAGAGTGCATTTTCACAAAATTTCCACTCAAGAAAGTGGGTTAAGGTAAAAAATCCCTATTATTTGCTTTTTATTGAGTTTTTTTCTAAAAAATGCCACCATATGATCTGACATAGCGATGGGGCACTCAAGTAATGACTGAAAACCGATTGAAAATCGAGTGCAACTATTTCTATAATATTTTTTCGGGTGGTATCTCTTGGTTGAAGCATCATTTAGCCGAAACACATCTCAATGTTATGGCATACATGCCAAAGAATTTGTCAGATGCCGTGAAATGGCAATGCCAGCCATTACTCACTGGTTTGAGAGAAAAAAGATAATTATTAAACTTATTTACAATCATGAATGGATTTTAAGCCTGGCATGAGAGAAAAAAGACAATTACTAAATTTATTTACAATCATGCATGGATTTTGAGCCTAATGAGAAAGTACACTAGTGGTGTTGAGTTGATTCGTAGTGTAGCTACTAGATTTGCTACGAATTTTTGTAATAGTGCAAAGTACAGTACAAAATAAAACTACACTAAAAAATATTTTCATCAGATAAGTGGAATGCATATCTCTATGTATAAAAAAACCAAGAAAAATTATAGATATTGTATTTAAAAGTGAATTTTGAGATTCATGCGGGAAGTTGAGAATCACTATACCTTTGGTAAAGGTGCTTCGATTGGTGAACAGTGAAGATAAACCAAATATGGGTTATCTATATAAAATCATGGATAAGGCAAAATAGGCCATTACAGATAATTTGAATGGGAAAAAAATTTACATGCCTATATAGAACATCATTGATCATAATGTAGACTGAAAAACTCCATCAACCTCTTCATGCTGCAACATGTTATTAAATCTTGCATTTAGATACTCTTCTACGTTTAAATTTAAAATAGTGAAGGAAGCCAACAAGGGACTTTTGAATTGCATCGAAAAGTTGATCCCTAAATATGGCATTCAAGATCAAATTCATAAAGATATGAAAATTTATGATAATCCATTGTATGATATGGGAAGCCCTGCAACAGTGTGAAACCGTGCCACGATGCATTCCGGTAATTTATTTTTGTCTATTTCAATTTTAATTTCATATTGTTATTTAGTTATGATGTTTTATATGATTATAATTGTTATTGTCTTATTGACTTCTCATTTTTTTATTTTTTTCAGACATATGGTGAACTAGGTTTAAAAGTAATGTTCCAAATTTGAGAGCCTTTGACATTTGCATTCTTAGCCAAACATTTAGTGCAAGTGGATGCAAGAGAAACTAGGGCATCTTTGAGCAAATCCATAAAAAAAGAATAAATAGATTGGAGCACAAAAAGCTTAATGACCTTATCCACATTCGCTACAACTTACAATTGGGGCAAAGGTATATAAAATTATGCAGTTTATTTGTCATTTTCATTTATTTATTTAAAGTTTTTTTTGTATATCATACAAAATCCAACTAATTTTAATTTTTTCATGTCATCTTTTTAAGCAAATAAAGAAGTTACCATCAAGAAGACACAAAAAGCAATTTGATCCCATCAGTTTAAAAATTTTTGATGCATTAGATGCATGAATTAAAGAAGAAGTAGGTATTTTGAATGAAGAGAGCATTAAGTGGATCAACATGAAAGGAGCACAAGAGACAGATGATGAAGAGCCCACGTATATTGGAGAGGATGTGAATGTCGAAGGAGAATAAAAAGAAGATAATGATGATGATTGAGGTTATATTTTAAAAAACTTAGTTATTTAACATAAACTTGGCTATTTTGTTTTTGCTTATGTAACATAGAAGCATGAGTCTTGTGGCATGTTCTTAATTGCAAGATATTTAATATTTTGCATTGTTCTTGTGAGATAATTAATGTTTGATGATGTCTTATGCATCTCATAGAGACATAAATGCTTTATATGCGATTTTATGGTTGTATTTTATGCAATTCATCAATGTTTCATGTGTTATGTTTTTTTATGTTTTTTGCTATTTTTTCTGATTTTTCATGATGTTGGAATTTCTGAAAAAAATTATTAAAAAATTATGAATTGTTACGATAAAATACAATATGATACATATCTTATTTTGGGACCGACCGATACGAGACTTACAACCTTGGTATTAATAGTTTAGAATGAAAAAAAGAATATTTTTCATGATTTTGCAATAAATTGTGGTAATGCTAAAAAAATTGTTGAACTTAAAATGGCATAAAATGATACAATAAAGCCATTTTATACACAACAGATGATATAGATTTATTTTCTAATAAAAGGATTAAATATTCACATATTGTTCTAATGACATCCCAGTTTAAATTTATCTTTAACAAAAAAAAATGCAGGGACTAGACACCTTTCAAAAGTTGTGTTTATGTTAGATATGAGTTTAATAAAAATTGGCCTCCAATAGTGTAATTGATTTTATCATGCTTTATAAATCAAATCAGGATAAATAAAAAAATGATAAAATAAAAATATTACAATCATTTTGTTAATTTATCATTTTCCAGTTAAAATATCATGAAAATGATGAGTATATTTACCACAGTAGAAGATATAAAACTATTTTCTAATGAAAGATTGAACAAGCAAATAACAGAACACTAACAAATGCTTCAGTTTAAATTTACATTTTGAAATAGAAAACCACGAGAATAGCCTCCCTTCAAAAGTTACATGGTTGGAATGTAGAAGAATGTTAAAGCATGTGAATCTTCTGAGAAAGTAAAATGGAGGTTTGAAGAAAATAAAACAAATTTTCACGTATGCTAGGGAGAAAAATCCCACACCAACAGTAGCATGAATGAGAAAACCATGCATATGATAGAAGTTTGCCACATTTCTTTTCCAAAACAATGACTCCTAAAGAATAGTGAAGATGCAGACGATAGGTTAACCTATTTCTTACTATAACTGCTGCCCTTGATTCCAGCACAAAATTTTCAACCTATGACAAGTGGGACTTGTGTCAATTGTTCAGTAAGTGGGACTTGTGTAAATTGTTCAGTAATCATTTTTCAAGAGAAACCTACAAAACTTGACAACCTTTCTCATAAATTCAAACAAAGTTGTGTTTGATAACCAAATGTCCTGCTATCTATGTCACATGAATACTCCAATTTGGCCCCCATATCACGTCCCCAAATATACTAGTCATATTGAAAACCATAAAAATGGGCATATCCATGTGACATAGTCTGCCATGGTGGATAGATGGCCAGAAAACAGGCTGGGATTGCTAATCAATTTCTTTTCTAGATATCCAAACAATTTCCCTTTTTTATTCAAATCTTCATTGTGAAGGACACTGGTACTTACCCAAGATCCCCGGCAATCTTTGCCTGATATTTTCTAGAGGGAGATATTATGTGGATCCAACAGGGAAAGTTCCCAAAAAGTCCTTTATAAGAATTTACTCCAAGTTTATTACCAACTATACTTCATCAGAACACTTTTTTGCATTTTTATCATAATGTTCTAATTAATTTGAAACACATAAACCATACATTAAGGTTCATTATAAAAAAGAGCAAAAGAAAGAAACAGCCTCTGCACAGATTTTTTTTGTGCTCTCCCTTGGTGGAAAAATATACCATCCCATTAATATACACAAATTCCATTATAGTCCAAAATACATACATATCTTTTACTGTTTTTTAGCACATGCTGACATTTCAACAGAAAATTATGAGATGCAGGATAAGATTACCCAAAGGATGCCTGCACAATAGCTGACCATCAAGGGTAATGCAGCATTATAAGCAGGAAAACAAGAAAAGATTTACTCAATTGTAGGTTATCTTGCAGAATCTCAAGCCTACTTGCACAGGTATCATAGGCTAGTGGGCTTTGACCATTCTTAATGCCTAACATTAGCTTTTCCCTTTGCCTTTTTTTCTTGCTGTTTTTCCACATTTTATTTGTGCCAAATTTTAATTAAGAAAAACAGGTTTCATTGCTACAATCCAAGAGTTCACAACTCCAAGATAGTTGACATGTTTATAACTTTATGTAGGTTGTCTAGCTACACTATAGCTGAAATACATGGCAATGCAAGCATAACTTAAGTAGCTCCAGTCCTTATAGAATCTGATCTACAGTTGAAAATCCTGAATGAGATCAAACCATGTAAACTCGTCCATAAGAATGGGCTAATCTAAGTAACATCACAAATGTGTTCCCCAAGTTTTTGTTCCCTTCCAACCTGTAACATCATGACCAACACAAACAATACATAAAGAATGCGAACTGACAAGTGGACTGCGAACTGACAAGTGGACTGATAAGCAAATGCGGCATTGTAACCTGTTAGCCCATGAGTCCACATGACAAGAAATCAAGATGAGTAGATCCCTCATCTCATATGACACCTGATATGAAAGCATATAACTGATTTTCAAATATTACAAAACCCCACCCATGCCCCCCCCCCCCTCCCTCCATTGCGGGGTCCACATGCTCTAGCAAGGATTTAACGCACTACCACAAGTCTATTCATAAGATGCATTCACAGGCAATCCCATGGACAGAATAAATGGCACCTTATCAAAAAGAAAAGGATCATCAAACCATCATAAAAGTGTGAAACTTGCCAGCATTCTCAACAAGTTACAAGCATGATCACCATGCAAATAATGTTTTATTAAGGCTCTATATATAAAATGGGTTGGTTACGCATCAAATTTCAAGTTTCAAGACAGTGTGCATAGCCAAGTGAAACAAATGACTGCATGACAAGTTGTGCGATAATTATATATGTTTCATGATAATTACATAGAAAATGTCCGTGAATATCATTCTGACTTCCAATAGCTTAAAAACACTAAATCATGGAAACTATAAACCAGTTAAAAGTACCTTTAGATCTAACACTACAGCCAGCAGAAGAAACATTCACAACAGGTATCTAAGCTGCATGTCCAACCAAAGGAGATACAGATAAACACATAGCTTGATCAGCCCATGACAAAAACTCTAGTAACATTGTCACTTCACCCTGATGGCCAACCGGGGAGTGAAACAGAACCAAAACAGCCACTTCAAAACAAAAAACCAAAACATCCACATATGAGCCAGGATGGACCTGGAGCATTGGCTTGAAAAACTTGATAAATTTGGCTTAACAGGGCCAAGAAGCAAGTTCCCTTGCAGACAAATACTCAAAGAACAACAGACTTAAGATACAACAGCAGTTTAGAGTCTTTAGACAGAAGTGAAACAGCAAATAGATAGCTTAATCTCTCATAATGCAAAATACAACACATACAGATCAAGGCCTCATGCTAGACAAGAGTAGGGGGAAATTTCATCATCTTAGCCAACCGGAAACTAAAAATAAAAAACTTGTAAATAACATTTTCTCCAATCAAATACATTTGCACAAAGCAAAATGGCTCAAGACCAAAATACATCTCCTCAAGAATAAAGCTGAGCTCCAGGAACATTTATAAAAATGCAGCAATATTTAGCTTAAATGATTTTAAAATAACAAAGAGGAGGACCATTATGTAACCATGCACGGGGCCACCATGAGAAGAAACATCTGCCATGCCCACAGGAACATGAAATCAAGAGGGGAAGTGAACTATTAGCACTGGAAAACCGCAATATTTAGGAAAAACTTGACCAAGATAAGAAGCATAAGGAAAGAAAGAGAGCTACAGAATCCGGTACACGTCGACGCTATATCAAATTTTTTACTTGGATTCAGATCCACAAAAAGAGAGGACACAATACCTTAGCAAGTGAAATATCACTGTCCTTGTTCGCAAAGGAGATCTCCTGAGTGAACTTCTGCCTTGCCATTTTAAGAACCTAAAATTCCCAAGTAAAACAAAAACAATACTCCTCTGAGATATAAGGGGGAGAGGGGAGATGGAGGAGAAAGTAAAAACAAAAGCACCAACCACCGCATTTCTATGAAGAATTCCAGAGAGAGAGAGAGACCTTGGTGTAAGAATTTTCCGTCTGGCTAAGGACGTTGAGGGTAGAGGCGGCAGCAAGCGGCCCGAAGACCACCCGTCGTCTTCCTCGACTCGAGAAATCAGTCGTGGCCGTTGCCATCGTTTTGTTACTACAACCCCACCAAGGATTGATCCTGAGCTCGTAATATCAAAACCAATACATGCAAATCCACACATACCCACATAATTGAAACAAACAAAAAAAGGTTGTTGGTCATCATCCAATCCTTACCGGAGAGGCAAGCTCCCCTTGGTCGAATAAACGCATGCAGCAATTGTCGGACGCAACAGAGATGCCATAGCACAGAGAGAGAGAGAGAGAGAGAGAGAGAGAGAGAGAGAGAGAGAGAGAGAGAGAGAGAGAGAGAGAGAGAGAGAGATCAAAGGATCACGCGTTGTTGCTGGCTCCTACGCGGAAAAACGATTCGTTGTAGCAAGAGCAAGAGTTTATGGTGGTAGGAACAGGGGAGGACGAGTGACGCTTTCGTGGTGTCACCATCGAAGAAGAAGAAGAGTCGAAGCCTCCTCCAAGACACCTGGCCTCGACGAAGGCAGAGGACAGACCTCTCAACATCACTACCACCAACGAAAAACGAGAGAAGAGAATCAGGAATTGGGCACTGCAGAAGGGCAGAGGCAAGGCCAACGTAAACCACAATATCGGCCTTCGATAGAACCGATGGGTTCCAAGAAATGAACGAATGGTGGGAGTTTTAAAGAGTGCAATGAATGAGAGTTCACGCCCCTGCATCCCTTCCTTCTTTGGTGGTCTTCTTGAATCTCTCTCACAATGATAAGGGGGGGGGAGGGGGGGGGGGGTGAAGGTGAAAACTTTGGAAAAGAAAAAAGTGATTGTGGACAATGATGTCGCTTGACAGAGATGTCCTTTGCTTTTATATAGATAAGGCCTTTCCTTTTCTTCTCCCTTTAAAATTGCCATCTTTTATCTGTCGCCCACTGTGTCGTAATGATCGTCTCGAGCTATGAATCGTTTTTCAAACTATTCAGCTGAATCGAGTGATATTGATCTGGAGATGAATTGATCTCTTTTGATCAACTAACCCGTGTCAAAATATATTAAAATACATTCTAAAAATTAGTTGTGATCATTTTTTAGACTTTTTTAGTCAGTTCAGGTCGTGTGTATCCATTTTCTGCTGATATGATTGGGTATCCGGCCAATACTGACAACACTGTGCCTACCTTGTCTTTTCTTATCAGTAAAATTAGCACCATAAGTGAGTCTTAGTCTCTTTCGAACATGACCAAAACTAACTTTTGCTGCGCGCGATGAACGTTTCACGCAAGTTCGTTTTGATCATGCAGCTACCACTTTTCCCTCACATTAGATATGAATCAATGCAGTTAGGTGGCCTGAAAGGGTTTAGCTCATCTGATTAGATGTTACCAAGTTGATGAAACCTCACAAAATCGAAATCCACGAGCAGCGTTCCTTTCTGTTAGGTCAAAACTGGCTGTACCCTCTCGTGAAAGAGAGGATTCCAAAAATTTTATCAACCGGAAGCCAGCTAATGTTCAATCGACGACAGACAACGTTTATTTTCTTACATTTATAAAAAAAAGATTAATAGAGTTTTGCTCTTTTCAGCTATGGAACTGTCTGGATTATTACATGGAACACTAACTAACGGGGTGTATATGGGTGATGGTAGCTGTCTGACATCAAAAAAAGAAATTGATTGTGTCGCTTGCCCCGTGATGACGTCATCCACCTTTCATATGGTGCTATGAATGATTTACCTTGAGTGGCGTTTTGGACTTTCTGCTGGCACCTTGAACTGTTTTGCGTTTGGGTTTCTACTCTTTTTTCCACTTTTTTGGGCAGTCAGTTTCGTATGAGTTTGATTGCCTTTGGATATCAAATTGGTGATTGGATTTAGACGCAAGATTAGGAGTTGAACTTCAGGTATATCGGTAAATTTACCGGCATTGTTGATTGACTGCGTGGAGCCCAAGCTGTCGATAGGAGCAAATTTTGTTAGCATCCAATCAAATGGCCAAGATGCCGCCAGGGGACTGGGTATCTTGGTGGCGTTTGGACCAAGATGGAGTAGATAAAACAGGAAATGGATTGGGGATAGAGATTAAAATAAAAATTAGTGCGAGAAAGGACTTACTCTTGCCCTCCACCCTGCTCGGTTCCTGATCTTCGTTAAGAAAATTATTATTATATCCTTTTATATATATATATATATATATTCTTAGCTCTAACAAAAAATGCTTTTTAGAATATCTCCTCTCTCTCTTTTCTTTAACTAGCCACATGTGCTCCCATTTCTCTCATTTCCTTCCTCTAATGGTGTAAGACGGTAGCAGTGGAAGGATAGGAGAAACGCACCCCTCCTCCCCGCCTTGGCCCATTTGAATCAAAGATGAAGGACATGAATCAGAGAATGAACCGGGGATGGAGGTTAAAATCAAAATTCGTGCTGCTGAAGGAAAAAATCTTGAGACAAGGCAAGTCCCCCACCCCGCCCCAGTCCATTGCCATCCCTAGATGTGGCCTATTTAATCGAATAGATCCAACAATTTTTTATTTTTAAGTTGATTATGAAGGCAGAGGTACTAGCCTCAAAGTTTTATGCTGTCGACACGACGACAATAGGTATAGCAGGCTGAGTCAGTGCGAACAGGTCTTCATGCCGGTGCAGTGGCTTCGAGTTATAAATTCTAAAGAAAGTTGATTCAATCATTTTTTTTTATTTGTGATTTTTGTGATAGTTTTGATTTTTTTAGAAGAGTTATGACACTTATTGGCTACTATATTGTTCAACATTAAAATGCGCATTTTGAAATTTGATCGGATTTTATAAGCCATCCTGTGCATTGTTTTTGTATTTTCTTGTTTAAGATAATCTTTCTTAATTTTTTTGTTTTTATGATTTTTGAATTTCTTTTAGGAAATCAAAAGTTTAAAGAAAGCTAATTTGAACTATTTGAATCAATTTCATTTGGGTTGGTTATGTGAATAGTTTAAAAAAAAAACGGTTGAAAAATGAATTCTAATTAACATTTGTTTAAAATGCACATATTTCTTCCCCAACCCCCTTGTAATTGGGGTAGAAATTTACGAGTCTGTTGAATAATGAGTCGCAACTTTTCAATTTAGGGCGGATTCACAATTCAATGTTTGTTTTATCTCATGTCTCAATGTAATCCCCATTCTAAATTTATTTCACTTATTTGAGATCTGACATATTCAATAAATCATTAGAAAAATGAATGATTCTAGCATTTGGATCCCTCATATTACCCTTTGGATTTGAAATTAAGATATGAGGCACTTTAGTTGAATTCAAAATCTAGTATTTGATGAAGGTAGACTTCTTGTCTACATTTTGTACAATTGAAACTTTGGATGCAAGTTGTACACTCAATATGGCCTTATAGATGTGTTAAAATGTATTTTGGAACATATGTTTTTACATAAAAAATAGAATTTTTTTATTTTTTAAAATTTGGCACTTTGTGGCCTATTGACTTTTGAAACCCTAAAAAAACTTAAGTACATGTTGCATGCATAATTGCATAAAAATTCTATTTTGCCCTACCTAACTTGTTTCAAGCATACCGTATTGATACAAAACTAATTCTAAAAACACTGAACCCAGTTTTAAAAATGCCAAGAAACTCGTTTCTAAATGCATATTAAACTCATCTGTAAGAATATAAAAAAATTGATCCCTTGTATAATTGAAACCAGTACCAAACCTTGTTCCATCTACGGTGGTGTCAGTAATTATATCCCTCTTAAATAAGGTGAGTAATAGGACCTCCACAGACCCTCATAAATTGTTTTTATATAAGTAGATTTATCTTATTTCTATTGAAACAATTAGTTGGCCCATCTCACTTCCATGGTCGCAGTCATGCGTGGTTGTTTCCTTTTATTTAATCCAAACCTATTTTTTGTACTTTTTATAATTTCATGGTTAAGGTTTGAGAAGACACAAGATATCATACTCATAGTTGCAAGTACTTTTCACAATATTTTGCAAAAGGCGGTCTTTAGGGCATTAACCATATTAACTTCAGATTATTTAGTTATTGTCTTAAAACATTTTGCTTTTACATGTGCTTGAGACATTGGTCCAATTTTATAACTATATATTGAGCAATTATGTGATATTTTAATGTTTAAAGTAAGCACTTTTGCTTTAAATTTTAGCATTTTTTATCACAACATATATAATGTCATTATTCTTACAATACAAATGACGAGAATTAATTTACACAAACTCGTATCAATTTCATTAGAAACTCGTACCATCATAAAAAAAAAACACATACCAAAATTGTGTATCAATGTCTATTAGAGACTTGTATCAAAATTTTTAGATACATGTTTCAATGAAAACATACCCGAAACTTTTAAGGGCCTTGTGTACCTGTATCGGTCTTTGGCAACTATGGTTGCAACTCCATAACCTAAGGCTTATTTTCAACTAAACAAACTATATAGACCACATTTATAATGTTAGATCCACAAAATAATAGAAAATAAATGTTGTTTTCAACTACATTATTAAGTTCCATACCATTTATCTTTTTAACCATCTTAGACTTCTTTAAAAAACACATATTTTCATGTATTTTTTACTTAATCTAAACTTGTAAATGTGATCTTTATGCTTCATTTAGTAGAAAACATGTATTAGTATAAGCAATTTTCATGTTTAAATGTGTTTTTAGTTTAACAAAAAAGATCAACATTTCATATTACACCAAAAATTTGATTAATTAAAAATCAAGAATTTTGTTAAATTAATTTGATCTAAAGCATAATTCTTAGTAAATAAATAATGATAAACACATCTATAGTTTGGATTAAGCAAAAAACACATGCAAATGGGTTTTTTTTAAAAGGGTCTAAAATGGTATGGGACATAAATGGTTTGGAACATAGTTGGCAAACTTGGCAAGTCAACTCGTGACTCACCCTACTTGTCTCAGATCAGGACCTAACCAAGCTAAAAAAGTAGTATAACATGTTTAGGACCAAACTTGGCCAAGTCACATTTTGACTCTGCCGAGTCAACTAAGACTCGACTGAGTTTATCATTGACTTAGTTGAGTCTTAAATACTATGTTAAAACTTCAATAACTAAAAACATGTTTTGCTAAAAGCATTAAATATGTTTTGCTAAAAATTCACATTGAAATTTTCAATTTTCCAGAGCTAGATTTTTGAAATATTTTTAGTTTCCAAATTTGCATTTGGTGTTGGTACTCAATGAATGAGAATTTATTAGCATTCAAGAGAGAGAGATACATAATTAAATAATAATATTTAATACTAAAATAATGATAATAAATAGGTATTTTATCAAAATGACACTATTTTAATGCATCTAAGCAACTCTCATGCAAATATCAATATTTTCTGAATATTTTATTTTTAAAATATAAAATATCATTATTATAATGTGATGTTTACATTTTATCAAATGCATGATGATATTTTGTAAATAACACACTAATTTTTAATTTTAAATAGTGAAAATATTAATTTTAATATTTTAAAATATGTTTAATGTATATATATAAATTTTGAAGTTATGTTTATTACTATATATAATAAATCACACCTAATATACTTTTTTATATAATAAATTACATACTTATTATTCATTTTTAATAAATTAAATAATTTTTTTTACTCGCCCAAAGTTGTTGTATGTGGCCAATTCGATACTGAATCACGAGAATGCCAACCATGGTTTGGAACCTACACATCACTCTCTCTCTATATATATATGTGGCTAATTTAACATTAAACATAGATTCAATTTTGTTAAAATAACTAAAATACCCTTAAATAAATGACATTAAAAAAAATACATGATTACTTTTTAAGGTTAGCAAGGTAACTTTGATAAATTCATAAAGTTACTTTTTTGCAAAATGTGTTTGACTTTTCATTTTTCTCAAAGTTCAAAGGATCTATCATGCTAAAAAAAGCAAACATATATTTTTTAAATGTCATTCATTTAAGAATATTTTTAGTTATTTTTATTATTAAATACAACTAGTTTAATGTTAGATTAAAACACACACACACACACACACACACACACACACACACACACACACACACACATATATATATATATATATATATATATATATATATATATATATATATATATATATATATATATATATATATAGAGAGAGAGAGAGAGAGAGAGAGAGAGAGAGAGAGTAGTAGTAGTTGCTAATCATAACCATGGGTCTTTGGAAGGGTTTTTCCGTATTTTCTTTAAATCTAGCCATATAGATGTATTCTACATGTTGAATTTATAGGAATTGACTCTTGGATCATATGAATATGATATATAGGTAGGTTTTTATAAGGCTTAAAAATTGACCATGTTGAATATATTTGTATGGTTCAATTTTAAGAAAAACATGAAAAACCCTTCAAAAGCCCCAATTACTGACAATTAGTTAGAAAAGTGGTTAGCAACTACCACTATGTATATAGAGAGAAATGGGTAGGTACAAATTTGATACGTGCCAAATGGGTTTTTCTAGCCTTTTAGTGTTTTTTGCAGTTTTGATCCCATAAATGTGTTGGGCATGGTCGATTTATGAGGAATCCATACCTGGATCATGTGTTTTCGAAAAAAATGATATTTGAAACCTTGAAAATTTATAAAGATTTTGGACTGTTGATTTTTTGAATCTTATAAAAACTCACCCATGTGTCGAAATCGAATACTTCAAGAGCTTATCCCTATAAAATCAAGTACAAATCACATTTGTATGGTCAAAATTTAGAAATAAAATGAAAAAAACCTAAAAAACTCATTTAGCACCTGTCATTTCGCACATACCCATTATTCTCTCTCTCTATATATATAAGAAAATTGAAATATGTAAACTAGCAGAATATGTAAGCTGATATGAACTAGATTTTCAAAGTTTTTTTTGAAAATCTAACACTCAAGATGCATTCAGCGTGGTCCATTTGCTTGGAATCGACCATTGGATCATCGTAATCAGATCAAGAAATATAATTTTTTATGCTTATATATTTACAATTTTTTTGAGCAAGCCTTATAGGATCTTCTTATACATCGTAATCAAATAATCTAAGAGTCTGTTTCTATAAAACCATGCATCGAGATTACATCCTTACAGTGAAGTTTTAGAATAAAAAAAACTATAAAATTTTTGGTATACACCAATTTACATATTTAACTGGTTTACATATTTTAGCTACCCTATATATATATATATATATATATATATATATATATATATATATATATATATATATATATATATATATATAAACACTCAAACAAAACCATACATTGACCTTCCAAATAGTTCCTGGTCCAAACCTTGAATTCTCGAATCACCATACTCAAATATTAATTAATTGCAAACGGCTAGTGATTGCTTGGACCTCGAGAACGATGGTTTCTTAATTATATAAATGTGCCATGTTTAGATTGGATTTGGATACCTTTTCTATTTTTTTTCTCAGGGAAGATTCGATTTGAGTGTGGACTCGTTATTCACATGTACACCAAAGGGAAATGAAAGGGTTCAACAATGCAATGAGACGTGAAAGTATTTTGAAAGTGAATTGGCCATACTTACTGGAAGCATAAAAACCTAGGAAGTACATTTGAAAAGCTTGAGATAACATGATTATTTTACCCTTTTGAAACATTATAAGAAGATCACTTTTTCTTTTTTAAAAAAAGGCAGGTTGGGGTTAGTCCGACCCCTACAAGTTTTTTTTTTGAAAGGCAAGATAGGGTTAGTTAGACCCCTACCAGTTATACATGTTATACCATTGGGTTTTGAACTGCAAAATGCAGCACAGACCCAATTCAAGTCAAGTTCACGCCCGAACCAATTAGATAATTTGCTCTGAATCATGCCAGGCCATTGTGTAATTTACGCAAGGACCAACAAGCCCGACTTGTTAACTGGTTGAGGTATAAAGGAACCTACCCGAGCCTGAGTATAACTGAGTTGGGCAGAGCGCGAGCCAAGATATAGCCCAGCTTGTCACGACCCTTATAGGGCCGGGTCATTGGTCACCTCTACCTAGGACCCAACTAGTTATCTTCACTTTCTGAGGATAATTGTACAAAACTAGTACAAAAAGGATAGGAAATAAACCAGCCTATTAGAAAATCGTGTGGGCCTACATACGTTGAACCACACATTGTAAAACTGTCCCAGGTTTAGGCTCAGTTTATGTGATTTAATCCGGATGGACCCTGTGGTATCTCATATGATATGGTATACTATGTGGAGAGACATGCCCTGTCTACAAATCTATAATGGGCTGAATTAGAGATAGACTCCTAAATACATTACGTTAAGGTCCCAAAACCTTATATAATGTCCCTCTCTCCAGGCACCCCATAAGTCAAAAAAAGAGTCAGTCTCTCTCATTAGGATCAGAGAAAAGGGAAAAGGCCAGATATACAAGTTCTAGAAGATCATACCATCAACGATCTACCAGAGTGTCAATGGATTCAGGTAATGCTTCCGCATTAAGTTCTATTTTGTTTTTTATTTCAACGGCTTAACAAAAACATGTATTTGATCCTGCTTTCATTTTGGTGGATTTCTAAATTTGACAATTGGTATCAGAGCTACTGTTCTCGCTGAATCGTTGAAAATATGATTTTATTATATATGTTTTTTGTTTATCGTAGTGATCCATTATGATTGGCAGCGAAGCATAGGTAGACGAGGGCTGATCGACCCTTCTCGCACAATTTTTTTTTCTTGGATACAGGGAAGGTTGATCAGCCCTCCCTCTTTGGGATGCCAGATCACCACCATGCGGTAAATTTTTTTTTTTACCTATTCAGTTTGCCGAACAGGAGGGTTGTTGGGCTCGTTCTTTTCCCTTTCGATCAGACGGAAGGGTCGTCTGGCCCTTCCCTATTTTTTCTTGATCACTGGTCTGCCACCAGGTGGTGCAAGGCTTGCCTCTATTCAGACCTCCGAATGGGCGGACACCTAGTCCAATCGCTGGACAAGCGTCTGCCTGCTTCGATCACCGAATGGCTCCGACGACCGGATGATCAGGTTTGGCACAGTTTTCCTGACTTGCATCGGTGCGCCTCTCAGATGATGTTCCTTATTGGTCTAGATCGACCTTTTGCCCACCAGACATATGGATTTATATTGATTGTCGGCCAACAGGGGTTCAGCGATGCTTTCAACTTTCATATTTCGGTCGAGTCAGTGATTTTTTTTCTTTGACAGGCTTGTCTGACACCATCGTCGGATGCTTACAGGCCGACGATAGCCGACATCTTCTTATTTTCTTGTCGATGGCCCTTAGAGAACACATCGACCATCTTTAGATGCTCCAGGACCGACGACAGTCGAGTTGCTATTTAGGTCTTGATCGTTCGCCGGATATAGAGTCTTCGACGACACCTAGGTCGGATTCAGCCATCGCCGAACTAGTTGGAGTTGACGACACTCTGACTAGATTTCGTTGTTGTCAGATGCCTCGAGAATCAACAGTGCTCAGACCAGGCTCGGCGTCGGAGGTCTTGTTGTTGCTCGAAGGCAACACCCTATTCAAGCTCAACCTGTAACAGTCGGGGACTGGTTCAGGCTTCTACCAATCCGGGATGATTTGGGTCTCTACTGCGCACCGAACCAGGGTGGGTCGACCTTATGCCAAGACTGACTCAGTCATTTGGTTGAGGACCAAGTTAGACTTAGTCGAGCCGGTTCAGTCACCTATATAGGGTTGTTTGAATGCCAGTCTTGGATAGAGTTGGGCATTAGGTTTAGGTCGGTTCATCCAGTTGGTCCAGACTGTTACAACCTCCATACACGGGACCAGTTCGGTCTTGTGTTTCACTAGGCTTAGACTTCACCAGCACTCCAGCCAGTTCAGCTTTCAGCTGACCGAACTGGGGACAGTTCAACATTCAGCCAGCTGAACCGTTTGAGGTTGTTTTAAGGGGTTGAAGGTTTGGTGACTCTGTTCAGCCCCATTCGGTTGAGGGGCTTAACCGAGTCAATTGCAGTTTGTGTGGATCAAGCCTGGTCTAGACCCGATCCATTGCGTAGTGTTGCACCCGATTGCAGATTACCGTCTGACCCAATCCGGGTCAGCCTAGTTATAGATCTACACTCAGATGAATGTGCCAAGTCTGACCTGAACCGGGTCAGACCTACCTTGGACCCACAGGTGGGTCTGACCATGTCCGATTGGTCGGACCCATGTACTAGCAATTAATATATATATATATATATATATATATATATATATATATATATATATATATATATATATATATATATATATATATATATATATATATATCAAAGATTTTATAGGGCCATTTGGGATACATTATGGGTCATTCTGGTGGGTCATTATTTGGTTACTGTTTGACTCATTTATGTTATTGTGCTTGCCGTATTGTAAATATGCATTTATTGACATATTTAAACGTTGGTATTATTTCTAATTCTGAGTCCAATATTTTAAATTGAATTAATTGAATCAATAAATTGCCAAAGTATTCTCTGTTGTGTAGGTTAGTTCATTTTGAAATATTGTGATATTCATATGTTTGCAGTTCATGCGAATGGTGATCAACCCAAAAGAGGATTACTATTTGGCCGAACCCAAATGTATACTTTCAGTAATAAATATGGGATAATTATTCATTTTTTCATGTGAATAACGAGTCACTCTAAAGAAAAGCTCGTTGTTTGACATGACTGATTGTCCATATTTTGATTACTGTATTGAGAGTACCACTTACAAGTTGACACTTCTGTACAAAGACTAAATGTTAATGTTGTGCTGAGTATCTTGTAATGGGGTTCAATATTGTTTAAATATGTTATTTTATATTATTACATGAGAAAATGTATGTTAATCATGAGCTTGTTTGTTCTTCATTCAGTTAATATCTCTGCTTCTATGATATCTGCAAACATTAACTCCATCCCTGTTTTAAGCGGTCCTAATTTCAAAAACTTTTAAGAAAATGTTATGTTTGTGCTTGGATGCATGGATCTAGATCTTGCACTACGAGAAGATCAACCACCTGCTCTTATGGATAGGAGTTCTACTAAAGATAAAAAGAACTCTGAGCGCTGTGATTGATCTAATCACATGAGTCTCATGATCATAAAATGTGCAATTCCTGAATCCTTCAGAGGCACCATGTTCGAAGAGGCAAATGCCAAACGTTTTCTTGAAGAAATTGAAAATGTGTTGTGAAAAACAAAAAGGCTGAGACAAGTACTTTTCTTTTGAGTCTTGTCTCAATAAGGTATAAGGGTAAAAGAAACATTCAGGAGTACATCATAGAAATGTCTCATCTTGCTTTAAAACTCAATGCACTAAGGTTAGAGTTGTTTGAGGACTTACTTGTGCACTTGGTTTTGATATCTCTTCCTGCACAGTACAACTAGTTTAAGGTTAGTTATAATTGCTAGAAGGAAAAATAGACTCTTAATAAGCTCATTTCTCACTGTGTGCAAAAAGATGATAGGTTGAAGCAAGAAAAGGCTGAGAGTGCTCATTTGGCAGTAACCTCTAAAGACAAGTTTGAGAAAAACAAAAGAACTAAGAAAGCTACAGTTGACCCCAAATCGCAAAAGAAATAGAAAAGACATCAAGACCCAAAGTCTAGTTGTTGCTTTTGCAAAGAGGAGGGTTACATAAAGAATGATTGTACCAAGTATCATGCCTGGCGTAAAAAGAAAGATACACTCCTTACTTTGGTTTGTTCTGAAGTTAATTTAACTTCTGTGCCCAAACACACTTGGTGGATGAATTCTGGTTCTACCACTCACATAAGTGTGTCTATGTAGGGTTGTCTGAGTTGTCGATCACCAATTGATGTTGAAAGATTCATCTATATGGGAAATGACAAAATGGTTGAAGTTGAGGCAATAGGGACATTTAGGTTGTTATTAAAGAATAAAAATTATTTAGATTTGAAAGAAACATTTATTATGTCGTCTTTTAGGCAAAATTTGGTTTCTATTTTCATTTTGGATAAATATAATTATTCTTGTTTATTTAGAAATAATGAATTTAAATTGTTTCTTGATTCAAATCTTATTGGGACTAGTTCTTTATCTATAATTGATAACCTTTATTTGCTTGATACTATTGCCTTATTTAATGAAACCTTGTAATTAAATTCTCGTAGTACAAAACAAAAATTAACAAATGAAAATTCAACTTTATTATGGCATAAGCGCTTAGGTCATATTTCTAAACAAAGAATTGAAAGACTTGTGTCAAATGAGATTCTTGATCCCCTTGATTTCACTGACTTTCAGGTTTGTGTTGAGTGTATAAAAAAATGAACAAATATAAAAAAATTAGATGCTGAAAGGAGAACAAACGTCTTAAAACTTATCCATACAGATATTTGTGGATCCTTCCCTACAATTTCTTAGAATGGTCAATAATATTTTATTATATTCATAGACGACTATTCTCGTTATGGGTACCTATATTTAATTCATAAAAACTCTTAGTCCTATATGTGTTCAAATCATATAAGGGCGAAGTTAAAAACCAACTTGGCAAAAGAATTAAGGCCGTCAAATTTGACCGTAGCGGTGAGTACTATGGTAGATATGATGGATCAAGTGAACAACGTCCAAGACCTTTTGCTAAATTCCTAAAAGAATATGGGATTGTCCCTCAGTATACCATGTCAGACACTCCTAACATGAATGGTGCTGCTGAAAGATGAAACAAGACTCTTAAGTATATGGCAAGGAGTATGATTTTTCTTTCTACCTTACCAGAGTCCCTCTGGAGAGAAGCATTAAAGACTGCAACTTATGTTTTAAACCGTGTACCCTCTAAAGCAGTAACCAAGACCTCATATGAATTGTGAACAAACCAAAAGCCTAGTATGCAACATTTTTATATTTGAGAATGTCCAGTTGTGTAAGACCCATGAATTTTCTGAGAAATTATCTAATAAAAGATGAAATTTCATAATGCAATTATCTATGTATTTGTACATAAATATGTATATGCATATGTCTGTGTGTGCACAATCGTATATAGATATATATACGTGTAAATGTATATCAGAAATCCTAAAGAGAAAGTATATATATATATATATATATATATATATATATATATATATATATTCCTTGTAAATATACCTAAGTTTTTGTTCAAAAGTATAAAATTAATTGAATTTCATCAACGAGACCTCTAAACGATCTAAACTCTTTCATTTTATGTAATTCGACAAGGGATT
This sequence comes from Nuphar pumila, assembly GCF_984573655.1. Lineage (NCBI taxonomy): Eukaryota > Viridiplantae > Streptophyta > Magnoliopsida > Nymphaeales > Nymphaeaceae > Nuphar > Nuphar pumila. Next base: position 89,675,230 of record NC_143259.1, read on the forward strand.
GAGGTTTGAGAAATTACGGGAGTCTAGACAAATCCTTTTCAAAAAAATATATATAACACTATGTAAAAAAAAAATTAGTAAAGCTAATATCGGATTGTGGTTGGGTTGGGCTCAACTCGGAGAGCTCAGACCTAGACCCTAGCTGGGCATGTTTGACCAGCTAGGGGGTTTGACCAAGCTGGGCGGTGGCCCTTTGCTAATTAAAAGGTAAGGCTTTTTAAGGATGGAATCCGATTGGCCATGTGGGCGGCAACCCCATGGTAGTTCTGAAAGAATTTAAAGGTAGCATAGAGGGTGCAATCCTATTGGCCATAGGGGGGCGACAACCCTGGGGCACCTTTTGAAGTTTTTCAAAAGGCATGAGGGCATTAAAGACCAAATGCAATGGTATTTTTGAAAGAGTTTTAAGAAAATTTGAATGCTTAAATCTCATAGGGGGCGTGGGAGGTGTGTTTGAGAAACCACATCTATGTCATGGCCTAGATAGGTGTGCAACTCATCTCAGCCCTTCCTTTTCTAAGAATTGATCTCAGCCACACATTGGAAACCCTAGAGTATTTAGCTTGTGAGAAAGGAGGAGAGAGAAGTAAAAAACGTTTTTGGGCTCTCTCTCTCTCTCCCTCTCACCCTACCCAGTCGTGCCCTTCATTACAGCTTCCTTGTACTCTAGTGTAGGGTGTGGTACCAAAAGGGACTCTCCCCTACACTACTAGCCAAGTGAAGAACACATTCCTCCTCTTTTCTGGAAGAAGCAAGGTGAGACCCCCTTTCCCTCAAACTCCTATTTTGCAAAAACATGATCAATAGCATGTTGCCATACTCTCCTATGTGCATTTCTGAAATGCATGGGAAACGGGCTGAATAGAACCCCAAGGGGATTCCTTTTTACTTCTTCATTTGGTTATAAATGCAATGCTCACACACACCCACTATATCTCTTTGGTACATTATGAACATGTTGTCCCTTTGGTTTTCATTTTGGTTCAAGCTTAGCAACATATTTCAGCCTGTCTTTCTTTTATGTTTGCAGTTTTCGGATTAGGTATGTAAATGGAGATTTGTAGTTTCTTTGTATGCTATTACAAACATGGCCGCATGCACACAGTCCATACTCAATTTTTGTCAAGAACGAGCTTCCCGATTTTAGAGTTGTTGAAGATGACTCTAAAGAATCAATTGTATCTCCGTAGATACGGGTCAATTTTCGATGTTCTTGGACATTATGGAAAGCTAAGACATAGTCTTAAAACTTTGTAGTTGAAAACTTTGCCTGATTTGGTCCAAAGGGTCCTTCAAAATCCCTGTCAAAATGTTGGATAATCAGATTTTTTGTCAGTCCCTGTTCAGTCCAGAACACCGTAGACAGTGTCCCATATTTTCAGAATTCCTCCTAACTCTCTTCATAAAAATTTGATTTGTTTGAAAGCTGACACATAACTCTACAACTTTCATGTTTAGCATCACGGCTGAATCTTTGTCTAAGCATCTCAAAAATATCGATATTTCTACTATTATAGGAAGTCATGAATTTTTAGATAGGTGTAAATATCATATTTTAGATCTCTCTCATTTTGGCTAAGTGAGTGCAACCTAGGTGCAGTCTGGAGCAAAACATCATCTCTGGGAATAACCCTAACCTGCCTGTCCCAGGTCTGAGTCCAGTCAGAACTGACCTGGGCATCCCCTTCTTCCAACCGAGCACACCCTAGCCGTCAGGCGGCTGCAGCTGGTCGGTGAGCCCACTCGACTGGACTGAGTTGGGTGCAGCCCAGCTGAGACCACTAGCAGCCCAGCACACTGAGGGCTACTCAACTATGAAGGTACCTGCACAAAAAAAAAGGAGAATATATGCGTATTAATGCACATCATGCTCAAGTCATATTGTATTTCAAAAAAAATAGAATTGGGCTTACACTTTCAGTTACTTCTTTCCCGTTGTTTCTAGACCTTAGGGTTCAGTTGGGATGTTCGGACCAGGGTCTGAACCATGTGGTTCAGACTCAGTCAGTCGGTTTGAACCGCCTAACTCTGGTCTGAATCCATTCGGTTCAGACCAGGGCACTTAGTGATTTCGATTTGGGCAGTTGCTGCATGGCAGGTGCACCACTCGGCTGGGCTGAGTTGGGTGCACCAACATGCTGGTCCTAGGTCAACCCAATAGCTTGAGAGTGAGATCTATACGCAGGTATGCTAGTGGGAGTAGGCTGCAATCGGTTGTTTCAAAAGAAAAAAAAGAAAAAAAGAAAAAAAGAAAAAAATAAAGAAATAAAAATGTAAACTGCATAGACTCTACTCCAGTTTTGGCCTTGTTTGTGGGCTGAGCGGGTGAGCCCGGACCAGCTGGTCAGCAGGCTGACCATGCCGTGTGTGTCAGCCTTGTCATGGCAGCAACACCTAGTTGCCTGGTTCAGCTGCTGAGTGCCCTAATCGTATGTGCCCGAATAGCTCGCACCGATGTATAGTGTGGTTTTCACTAATGCACATCAGTCGGTGGGTCTGGGCCCGCATGTTAGGCCAGACCAAGTTGTGTACTAGCCCAGTCGTGGGCTGGTTACATGACCCTCCAACCCTGCCTAATAGGGTCAGCAACTGATGCACTTGCTCAGCTAACCTCTGAGCTCCTCTTACGCGAAAACTGACAAGAACCAGTGTGATCTTTTGCTTTAGGAAGCTGACCATGGGTCAGCCCCTTCGCTAGCCCTTGTTTCACACCTAGATCGCCTCTAAGACAACACCTATAGTGCTGAGAATTCCTGCTGCACGTCTGTCATCTCTGGGCAACGCTTTGCATGTCATTGGTTCTTGCGATTTTGACAATTGATGACAACACTACATTGCTGCAACCTTCTGCCATAGGGGTGCAACACGACAACATGTTTTGGGCTGCACTCTCTTGCTGAAGTGTCGCCATGTGGCAACACTACTTCTGCCATATATTTCCTTGTTGCCCTAGCAACGAACTTTGAGCTGAACTGGGTGGCAATTAGCACACATTTTGCAACACATAGCTGCTGCAATTTTCCTGCATCATTGGCATTTTGGGCAGCACCTTGGCTGTCGTTGTTGCGATAGTTAAATCATCGCTTGAACTATATGTACTTGCTGCCTTCTCATTTCACCTATGGCATCCATTGGTTGCACTTACATTTTTAATGTAAATAGCACAATTTGAGCCCATAAACAAAGTTATTGCAACTTATCATGCTCATTTCTAAGCATGATTGTGAACTTTACAATGTTAACCATGATGTTCAAACATAGAAGCTTTTCACAATATGCGTGATGGAATGATCCAAGAATCATAAACGATAGTTATGGTTGTTTATGCAAACAAATTTTCGTTGCTGAGGTACATTCCACTCTTGCACATATTGGCACGATCTCGATATGAAGCATATGTGACATGCTTAGTTGGTAAAACTTGCATTTTCGTCGAAAGTATATGCTTGATGGAATTGAAATACTTTCACATGCACATGACTCTTATAAGGGCAGTAGAATGGTATTAATGAATTAGCGCACTTTTTGCAATAAGTTTGACTATGTCTTAACACTTGTGTAGTACTTGACATGATTGCGAATTTCTATCGTATGCATGATATTCAAACATTGTAATGTTTTTGAATTTTGCTTAATGAAGCACCTTACATGGCATAGTTACATTATAAGCATGATGATTCAAGTTTCGTAAGTTACTTAACATGTCTTATGAATGATAGTGAATGACAACATGCTTATTGATAGTTCACGTGTGCTTGTCGCACATCTTGACATGATTTCAAGTATTCAAATGAATATAATGTGACATGAAAATATCAATGTTAGGGCAAGAATGAATACTTTCCACTTGCACATCATGTCACCAAACTTAGAAAAATTGAATGAATTATGTTGATAATTCAAGTGTTTTATATTCAATAATGTTTCTTAGCATTTAATGAATGCTTGAATGTTTTCGTATACGTTTACATTGGACACACGATTCACCTTTGACACTTGATTCGTTCCAAAAGTACAAAGGGGACTTAGGCACCTTGCAGGGGCATACTTGTCTTTGCGACTTTGTTGAATGTTAAACTCTGTGGCAAGTTACGTGTGGGCAATGGACCCACCTCGTGAGTCAAGCTCACTTGTTTAAGTATGTCACACCCCTGTATGTTAATTGAATGTTATCGCCTTCACTGGCGAAGTACTCTTCTTGGCTTGTTATGCTAGAGCACGTAAATGTACGAGTGTGACCTCGACATGTTGATCGTGTTTTCCTACAGGGAACATAAGGCCGGATGGGCCTAAGTACCTTAGAAGGAGGGAATGTTGCTGGATATGCCTAATTAAGATTAACCACTGACTTATAAATTTGATGATTCTATCATAGTAATTGCTTAATGGCTTACTTATTTAATTGTTCAAGGTATATTTGATGAGGGTGCACATGCTCAAGGATTTCATCATTTTTAAAGCCATCCAGGATAAGGTGCAAAACCTGAGAATCATTTTCATAAAACAATTCTTCCACACCCAGTTCAGATTTTCTGACTATGGCATTTTATTTTTGAAATTTGGTGTGTTTTTCTTTACCACTAAGCTCGACTTTCAAGCGGCTTAGCAGCAAAGAGGGGCACCTGTAAACACCCCAAAATTTTCAAATTTTCAAAAATTCCCTTTTTGCCCATGACCCCCAACTTCTGAGCAATTGGGTCAATTTCTAGTCAATTCTCGGATTCAGTTCCTGGTTGAAGATTTGAAATCCAAATTCAATTTCCATATCTGACCCAATCTCGGACCCAAATCCGATATCTAAATCCAATTCTGAGCCCGATTCTCCTATTTTCAAAATCTAAAAATATAAAATGGCCCAGACATTTTACCCAAATCCAATATCCATTTGGATCTACTCTTCTCTGTTCCTCAATTCGAGATCCAAACTCGAATATTTATTCAAAATCTCGGATCCAGATCCATTTTGAAACTCAATTTATGAAATTGATCATGCATTTTCATAAAAACCTTGTTTCCAAAAATCCTTAAATTACAAAACAAATATTTTACAAAAACCTTTCAAAAACCTTATCTGGATCCCATCTTTTAAAATCCTCGTGTTTCCCTCATATTTTTCTTAAATTTCTCCTTCAAAAATAAAAAAGAAAAAAAAATTTAGAAAATGACCTTATCCCCCTTTTTGAAAAACCTTGTAAAAAAGAACCACCATTTTGAAATTTTTTAAAAAAACTAAAGGACCCCTGTCAAAATTTTTCTAATGGGTTCTTGTTATAAAAACAACCGAAGGAGGTCGACCATAGGCATCCATTTCCAATGCCAAGAAGCCTCTCTCTCTTGCATTCCTCTTCTCCTTCCTCTTTTCCTCTCCTCTTCTTCTTCTTCCCCCTCTCTTTCCCACTTTCCTGTTTTCCTTTTCTCACCTTGAGAAGAAGCCTGACCCACTCAGCCTTCAGAAGAGGCGTCTCCTTCCTCCAGAGCTCCACCATGGTAAGGATTCTCTTCTTCCCTCTTTTGAATTTTGTTTTCTTGATTTTCTGTTCTTACCCCATTGAAGCACCCATTGTAGTGTCGATCTGCATATAGCAGTGTATTAAATTCGATACTCCCTTGTGGTTTATCGTCTGCCCTCCATTTGTATCATAGCATTTGGATTTGCTATGTTACATCTTCATGGGCCATATGAATTTCTGCATCAATTATATCTCTATTTTGATATGCATCTTCTGTATTTCGTTTGAATCCTCATTCTCATTCTGTGTTGCATCATCGCTTCCCTGCATTACTCTGCATCACATTCTTGAGCATCCGCATCTGCGCATTTTCATCTTATTTTATTATTTTACGTTCCTTTTGTTTCATGTCTTCCCTGCATCTTCCAATTTCACATTTAATCACATCATCTTTTACTCTGCTACATTCTAGTCAATCAAATGATTAGTATGGCGGTTGCGCTTGCATTGATTTCGTGACAACATCACCTGGCGTCAATTGCATCTTCGGCACAATGTGCCTTGCATTCCATTCCATTTTTTTTACACGATATCATTGCATCATGTATCACCTTAGTTCGGCAATATCATTGTATCTATGTGCATTTCTGTTTGGTTCAATATCATTAGCACGTTTGCCTTGACTGTCATTCCTTGAATCTCGTTACAGTATAGGTTTATGTTTTACAGTAGCATAAACATATGCTTCTGTGCCATGGGTCTTATGTTTATGCTTTATCTCAACATGTATATGCCCTTTCATTTCCAAAATATTCATTACAATATATGTGCTGCCTTCTTCTTATATTTTCTTTTTTTTTTTAGCATATACGTACACTTTCACTTCCTAAATCTCATTATAGTGTCATCTCCATATTTTCCATATACATATGCTATATTGTAAATGCCTCTATGGATTTACCCATGAATAGTTAAATGAACATCTACTATTGATTTGGAATAAGTTGTTGTACATGCTTCACAGTGAAACCCTCTGGTTTCACTGAGAAACCTTTCTACGCAATGGATCTCATCCCTTTCCTGCTTCACGGTTAATAGTTTCCAAACCCCTTGCGAGACAACTGAGTTACCCTGAGGCTTAAGTTACTCTGTGTTTAGGTTTCCTGTTGTGAGCAGTATAAAGAAGGGTAGTGGTGGATGGCTTAATACAGATAGTGGTCCTGCGGTTACCTCTGCAACAAAGAAAATTACACCATCTGGTGTTGTTTCTGTAGTTTATTTTATAATTCAGTATATGTTCTTCAGTCAGGTCGTTTGAAGTACAATTATTTTGAGTATTTGCCCATGTACTCTCCATCAGGGCGTGTCATTTAACATACCCCCCCCCCTTTCCTCCATTCAACATAGAATCATGTTGTAATAATCATTCACCGAGAATTATTGTTGGGTCTCACAGATCCGATAAGGAAGAGGACTTTAAGGTTATTACTCAACCTCTTCAAAAGTAGGGTGTTTTTCTTAAAGAAATTAAGCAATGGATGGGATGAAAATGAGAACTGTAGAAGCTCCATAGATGGCCTAGAGAAGTCCATCAATAATGAAGATGCTGGTAGCCAAGTGGCCATTTTTATAAACCAAGAAAAGATAGGTTTGACCTTGATTATGATCATAGTTATCACAGGTACTCTAAGAGCCTTGTATATGCTCAGACGTTTGGCATTGATCCATTTAATATGCAGAACTTTCAAACTTGCATTTGTGTATGACAATGAGCTTCCATAATTGAGTCAGGTGCTAAGAGCCCAGAACCCTATCAATTACATAACTTCCAATCCTATTATGAACCAATTCGACACGGTCAATTTGAATCAAGCATCTTGTGATGCTGTTTATATGCATTGGCCAAGTCTTGCAATGATGTATGCACACTCATATGAACATTTCAGGCGATTTCAGACACCTTTCTACCAACAACCTTAAAGCTTTGACCATAGATACCATCACTAAGGTATAAGAATTGTATCATCTGAACCTTTACTATTGGACACAATAGTCAAGTACATTGCAGAGCACTGAAATATTATGTTGGTCCTTGGCTTTGGTAGAATTACATGAACAAAGGTAAGATGTTTGATAAATCCTCATGATTTTTTTTTTCTATTTGCCATCGCATGTTGTGTTTGGTTACCTCTAGCACTGTTAAAGCTTTCACGACTGTAACTAGAGTAGATATGGTAGTAGAATATTTCCATTCTTTGCAATGTTTGTGTGTGTAAACTTGCACACCTATGCATCCACAAGAGGACAAAGGCATTTCTGGCAAATATCAAAGGTCTGTCACTACATAATGAGTTCTGCAATGACTAGTGGAATGGATGATCATGAGACTCATGACTGCTCTGATGAAGAGATAGAAATCGAGAAGCTCCCTGTCTCCTGTACATTGGTAGCCTGACATGATTTGCTGAAAGCACTTCGATAGGCTGGGCAAAAGCATCTTAGTGCCTGCACATCAACCTCACCCTTGCTGCACCTACATTCTTCAACACAACATATGCCACTTCATCTACCTATTAGCCACCATTTCTACACCTTCACTCGTTGCCTCTGTTGAAGTCACATGCTGTGACCTCCTGTGTCTTCATAGTGCAGCAGCCCTGTGGGCTACTGTGGAGCAGCCCTGTGGGCTGCTGTGGCTTTTTGTATCTTCATGGCACAACAACTCAAAGGCTGTTGTGGCTTCCTATGCCACCTTCATACCCTTCTCCATTACCACAACCCATCACTTGTCCCATTTCCTGTGCATCCATCCCATATTTATTTTCACATCAATCTGCTACTGCCAATATCTGAACACTTGTTGCATGAAATCAAGTTACATCAGTGTTAGCTGTGGGGCCTCAACTTGCTGAAGGCAATTGCTTAGGCAAAAGCTCATTTATATTCGTTCGGTATGGTGGAATTTGCAGTCATAACATGACATTCAAAACTTTTACAGTTTAAGCATTTAGGTAATGTATAGTTTTTGCATCTAGGTGTTATCCACTGTTATTCATTTGATTCATTGGACTCATCCAAATCATTTCTGCATTACATCAATTTTAAATTATATGTATCATTTCATTGCCTTTCATTTGATAATCTTCATCTGCATATTAGTCTATATCTCCACATCACTTTCTTGCATATTGCCTGCACAATATAATGGATTATACAGGTTGCTTAACTATTACATACTTAGGCATATTAAACCACCTGTATGTCACTTTTTTTTTGCACATTCATTAATATAACTCTTGTATATTTCCTGCAAATCGTGTGCCATTCATCTTGTAATTGACAATGCTTGAATCTATATTAATTAGTTGTCATCTAATTTTCATTCATCATGCTTTTATACATATTATCATCATTTTCCCACCCTCATTAATGTTTCTAGTCTCTGATTTATATGTTATATTTGTTGTAGCCTTACTCATTTAGCATAAACACCATACTTAGGTAGATGCATCTGCATTTTATCCTTAGCCTAGGCATAACTATATGCATGTTGGTTTTTAACATAGTATTTTTCATTTTCTTCTATGTTTTGCATTTTGCCTTGTGCTAACTCATTTTTGCAGAAAAAATATGGAAAATGTTGATTTCCTTTCTTAGATTAGAAATTTTATAATTTCAATTTTAAATTCAACTGTAATAATTTGATATTAATGAGAATTTCTACTTTTCAGCTTAGAATAGAATGTATGAGCATATAGTTCTCATAATTGCTTGTGATATCTTATTTTATTTTTATTTCAAAAATTCACAATGGTGAAACACGAATGGCATGTGCACCATTCTAATAAAAGGTAATTAATCCTAAGTAAATAATTCACATTTATGGCTATAGTCAAAGTGTGAACAATACTTAGGATTCTTATCTTTTATGGAATAACATTTGACCTCCACTTAGGTCTCTTTTGAAAATCATCATATTTTTCTGAAAACATTATTTTTCTTCCTCTATCAAAATTTAAGATATAAATTAACTTGAGATATATTTGTGGCCATAGTCATGGATATCTTAAAAGTTAATTTTATTTTAAATCCTATAAAGGCACACAAATTTATTTTACTCTTTATTAGAATTTAAATATAGATTAGATTATAATATGTTTGTGACCATAGTCATGAGTGTATTATGATTTAATCTTATTTCAATTCTATTGAAAAATAAAAATTTCTTTTAAATTCCAATATTTAAATAAATTTCAAAGCATTCATCATTTAGGATGAAATTGTATTCTTTTCAAATTATTTTAAATCAACTTCAAAATTCTAAGTGAATTTTGAAATAAATCTTCAAAAACACAGTTTTCATTTCTAAATTCAAAATCATTTTTCAATTCTTATTTATAGAAATTCAAATTCCTCTTTCATTCTCAAATCCATTCAGTTTTAAATTTTATTTCCAATCCTCCATTTTCGATTCTCATTTCAGAATTTCACATTTTAACTCCAAATTTCATTCAAATTCTTTATTTCTATTTCAAGTTTTCAAATTCCATTTCAAATTCTGAGTTTTAATTCAACTCTAAATCAAAGTTTTGAAGTTCACTTTGAGATTCCAAATCAAATTTTGATATTTACTTTGAATTTCTAAATCAATCTCCAAATTCAATTTTGATTTCAAATACCAAGTCAAATTTCAAAATTAATTCAATATTCTAATTTCAAATTCTAAATTCCAATTTCTAATCTAATTTCTAAGTTCAATTCTGATTTCAAACATCAAATCGAATTTCAAATTCAATTTTAAAATCCTAATTTGAATCCAATTTCCATTTCATTTTTCAATTTTAAATTCTAATTTGAAAACCAGATTTCAATTAGACTTTAATTCCAAATCTCAATTTCAAATCTTTCAATTTCAAATTCCATTTCCAAATTCCAGTTTCAAAATTCAATCTTTCATTTTATAATTTCACTCCTCTTCCAAATTTCATTTTCGATTTCAAATCCTCCTTTTTCAATTCAATTTTTTATCTATTTCAACGTTTGATTTCAGTTACAATTTCAACTTCCAAATTTCAAATTTTCTTTTCAAATCTCAAATTTATTTCAGATCCATGTTTTGATTTAAAATTTTAAAATTTCTAAATCAAGTTCAATTTCTGAACCACTTCTTCAAAGATATTTTCAAACTGGTTTCAAAATCACTTGGAAAATCCCAAACTTCTGAAATATTTTCAAAAGCATGCATCATATTTCAAATCATCATCTTCAAAGTGTATTGCGCAAGCATGATTCAATGTGCATTCAGGATTTTAGAATAATTAGTTAGACAAATTTAGGCAAAGCAAAGGCATGAATTCGATCCTTGGTTCAATTACCCCTGGTAAATGTATCAGGAACGGTTGAACCTCGTATCGACGAGGGAATCTCATCTCTCCATCTTTTCTGTAAAATTTTAAAACGGAGGCGAGTAATTTTTTAAAATCTTTTTCAAATAAAGGTCAAGTGAAACCTTGCAAAAGAGTTCCCTTTCTTTCTTTCTCTCTTCTTTCTTTATTTTTCCCCTTTCAAAAAGGGAAAAAAGGCTGAAAGGAAAAAGGAAAGAAAGGAAAATAAGATTTTTTTTGCAATGATCACAAGTCACTACTTCAATAACCTTCATTAGAAAATCACCACTCTAATGGCATCGTCAGGAAATCACCACCCTAACGACATCGTCAGAGAATCACCACTCTAAAGGTATCGCTGGCATCACCACCTGAGCGAATCTCATTACACCACGAGCCCCTCAGACTATGGCTGGGAACAAAAACTCCCACAACGATTTCTCAAAAACAATGCCACCATGAATATCGTCATTATGTTGTTCCCATCTATGACCCTCTCAGGTGTCGATTGCCATTAGGGGTAACTCGTAAGCAATTTGCTAAGCGCATATGTTTTCATTACCAAGAACAACTGGGGATCTACAATTTCCTCCAACGGGAAATTCAAAGGTCCAACTGGCACAAACACAACTTTAGCCTTCTGTCCGAAAGATCACTTCCAAAAATACCCTTCAGCAAGGATAGGGTTACAAATATATCCAACGTAGTTGGAAAACAACAAGAAACACTAACTTAAAGTCTCATTAGATGACTCTTATCAAAGCCACATCGTCTTCAATACAATTGGTGTGATAGTTTTGATAGTCATTATAATTCATCAATCATCTCCACTCAAGTAATGTGGAACAAGAAGGTGAAATACGCAAGTAGTCTCTTGGTTTAGGTCAAGGACTTCAACCCTCACAGGAGTTGGCACAAACTAGCTTGGGAAACCACATCCTTCAGCGTAACAATGTTACCTTTCTGGAACTCTACACCAACTTAAACTGGCACTCAATCTCTAAGTGTTTTCTCAAGCCATAATAAGCGCATAGACTCAGTTTACGGGGACAAATTCGCCCCACATGTTTCATGTTACATCTCGCACAAATAGGTGCTTGATTATCAAACACTTGCATGCATCACGTAATAGTCTAAACCGTTTGGTTCAGGCTCTCAATGCCTTGAGCCAAATCATGTAAGGCTTTAAGCATCAGGTTGTGTCTCGCAACCAATGATAATCAAATAAACATACACATTTATCTAACTACGCATGAATAAGCAATAAAAAAACAATCAATAAAATCCACTAAGTTAGGTATACTTACAGTGCAATGGTTGATGTGTGCAGAGTCTCGAACCACACTTCTAAAACACTGCTCTAATACCAGTTTTGTAACACCTCAAAATCCCAACTTAGAAAATCCATTGAATTGTAGAGTATTTTTTTTTATTTTTGGCAAAGCGAAAAAGCAAAAGGGGAAAAGAGTTGGAAATTCTGAGTAGGTTACTGGAGGAAACAACAAGTAGAAACAACACATTTTATTACAATTGATTTACCAAACATACATTGTTTCACTTTACAAAATGTCTCTAAAAAAATGGGACATTTCTCCCAAAATGACTGGCAGAATCATGAGAAGTTTAGAAGTGTGGGATCCAAGCCTCGCAGCATATCGATCCCCATCGCACATCCTGTCAATCACCTGTATCTCCATAAAACAGGGTCAGTACTCTTGCGATTCGGTGAGAGAATATCCACAATATTCATTCATGAAAAAATATAAGCATTTATAACATGATATGAATCCGTTAACATAAATAACCAAGGCAATAGCACAAGTGAATTTAATATGATGGAACAATTTGAATATTGCAAGCAATGCATATATGCAAGTGAATGTATATGTGCATCATGGTGAGACAGTTAGAAACATTCAACCAAAGTAAGGTATTTCTAGAAACATATCACAAAATATATACTAAGAAGAACGTATTGACATAAGTGAGCTCGACTCACGAGGTGGGCCCATCGCCCACACTTAACAAGCCTCAGAGTTTCTAACATTCAACCAAGTCTCAAGGACAGTATAACACTACAATGTGCCTCAAGTCCCATTTTGTACTTATGGGACAAATCAAGTGTCAAGGGTGAATCATGTGTCCAATGTAAACATATACAAAAACAATCAAGCATTCTTTATATGCTAAGGAACACCATTATATATATGACACTCGAATTATAACATAATTCATTCAATTCATCTAAATTCGGTGACATGATGTGCAAGTAGAGAGTGTTCTTGCGTGCCATAACATTGATATTTTCATGTCACATTATGGTTGTTTGTATACTTGCATTCGTGTTAGAATGTGCGACGAGTGCACGTGCTATGAATTATTTCATCGTATCTATACAAAAGCTAGAACACTTGAACTTATGATCAACATTGAAAAGTTCACAAATATGCTTGGTATGCGCGTGCTATATCACGTTCGAGTGCAACAACTTTGTTTGAGGCTCGAACTATGCTATGAAATGTTAATGCAACCACATTATATATATACATACATATACATATAGGGGAAATGAGATGACAACATCCCGAGGTGCTGCCATAAATACCATCATGCTGAAAAAGACAGCAGCGGGGTAATGCTGTCTGAAACCGTGATCATTGTGCAGAAGGAGTAGCAGCAAGCAAGTGCAGCCAACCAATGCAAAAACCTGCAGGCACTTTGGCAACAAACACGTGCTGCTACCACACACAACACGGCTAAAGGTGGACAACAACATAGTGTTGCCGCAACACAAATTCCCAGTAGGAAAAGGGGCAACAAGCAAGTCTTGCCATGCGGGAATATAAAACAAAAATAGTTTGCAACAAGAGGCTGGTTGGAGTGGTAGGTACCCAGCCCACAACTGAGCTCACACTCAGCCTGGTCTGGCCTGCCATGCAGGCCCAGACCCGCCGCCGGCCGAGGTTACGGGGTGATGCGGCCAAGCTTAGCCAGACTGCACCCTATTGGGGTGCGGTCGCTGAACCAACTGGGGCTGACCTAGGTGGGACCAGACCAAGATCTGGTCATCGAGGTGTATCAGACCTGGTCTGAACTGAGGGGTTCAGACCACGACTGAGATGCACAAACTGGCACCAAGACCCAAGCAAGGGTCCATGGGGTTCGCAAGAGCAACAACCCGGGGTTCACACGGTTGGAGCGCCCAGCTGCTGAGCCAAGCAGCCAAGATATGCTGCCAAGAGGGGTAGACACAAACACAACCGAGTCAGCTCACTGCCAACTGGTCCGGACTCACCTGCTCAACCCCAAAACATGAGGCAATAGAGCAAACCGAAAAGAGGGACAAACACATTTTGTTTCTTACTCTGCCCTACACACCTCCAATAAGACCTTGTTGTTTTACAAAACATTTTTATTTATACGTAATCAGGTCCATGACTGAGCAAACCCAGGGTGATGGGTTGCTCCAGGGTTCACCTGGGCTGCACCCAACTCGACCCAACCGAGTGGGCGCACCATGCATGTTACAACCATCTAGCGGCTAAGGTGCTAGCCGAATGGATACCGACCAGGGCTAGGTAAGTCTGGGCAAATCCAGAGGTGATGGGTTGCTCCAGACCGTACCAAGGCTGCTGCCAACTCGGCCCAACCAAATTGGTGCGCCTGCCAAAGGACTAGCACCCAACGATGGTGGTTCGACTGAACAGGAAAACAAATAGGTCTGGTCCGACTGGACCAAACTGAAGGCTTGCTGGACTGGGCTTGTGGTGCCCCAAACCCCGACTTTGGAAAACCTTAGAATTTTCTGTGATTTTTTTTGAAAGGTTTTACTAGAAAACAACAGAAAGCAAGGTGTAAGAAAGACAGCAAGCCATGAGTCTGGACGGCCACAGGTGAGTGCAATAAGTAAAAAATAGTGTAAATAAATAGAAGTACAACCACAATGTAAAAAGGGTATAAAACCCATCAGTTTAAAGGTTTACAAAAATAAGAGTACAAAATGTCCAAAAATAGGGAATATATCCTAAACAAGTCTCAAAAACCCAAAACCACAAGGGACAAAATCTGCAGCTCAAGTGTGGGTCCCCAAGCCTCCACCGTGTGTCGTCGCATCAGCACTGCACCTGTTCGTCACCTACATCTCCATAAAACGGGGTCAGGTCTCTTGCGAGGTGGTGAAGAAACAACCACAAACATATATAAATTCTAACAAGGAATATAAACAAGAACTAACAAGTGTCTGTGCCTGTGTCAGGTAAGTGCGAGAGTGACAAGTACTAGTCAAGTGAAAAGTAACAGAGCTGAAGTAACTGTAAAGCAAGTAACTGAACAAGTAAAGTAACTAGGGTAACAACTAAACAAGTAAAGTAACTGAAGAGAGAACTACTGAACAAGTAAAGTAGCAACTATAGTAAGTCAACTGTGATTGGTTAGTCTTTAAGTTCTTTTGATTACTCCTTCGGGTACGCGAAGGAACCTCGCATTCTGTGAGACATGCACCCGGCGTTTGTTATTCAATTCTAGTGTGGTAACCAGGGATGCTACAGACTGAGTAAACCTCATGCGAGCAGCACGCAGCTGGGAAAAAACACTCACATAGGCAAGGATTGCAATCCATACTACTGTAGTAGTGAGGTCCTAAAAAGGTAACCTCGACCTCCCTGACTCTGAGTGACTGGAGGCCAAAGGGCGCTACGGCTCTTGTCAAAACACGTGTTGTAGTAACAACAAGTCACTCAGAGCTGTACCATCCACCCTCTCCAAGGTGAACCATTTTGTGAATGGGGCGAAGCGGGTTTATCTTTCTTAGGCTCATAGTTTAATCATACCTCTGAACAAGGATTTTGCCTCGTGGTCCCCGCAGGGTACGCAAAACGAGGACTTGGCCTACCCATCCACGTGCTCAGCCTCACGCGGCCAACAAGAGCACACCACTCGTGAAAGCGGTCACAACACCATATTATTTCTTTTATAATTCAAGGTATAGTCACATAAGAGTCCTCTCACAACATAAAGGCCATTGCCCAAAGACTCCAACTGAGCCCAAAACAAGTCATATTCATTCATACCCTATGGTGTTAAAGTTTCAGTCTTTTTATTTCATGAAGTAAGTGCACCTTGTGCACTCATCGATGCCTCAACAATGTACCAACCCAGGTACACACTACTCAGTACCAGTGTCAGGATGTGCCACGTGCAAAGTGTAATAGTACTACATGCTTTCTAACTTTTGTACAATCATAAGAACTGAGGCATAATATATTTTCATTTCTGAGAGACAAGGAATCATGCAAGCAAGTGTACTATTTCATGCACCTGAAATTTCATCAATTTTCACCATTCAAGTAGTTGTCTCTAATCATCAACATTGGCATTTTGCATAACATGAAATTATTCTCGCAGGGAAAATTCCTGACTTGGCATACCTAAGTGTTGACATTGAATTTAACCAAAATCCCATCTTATGAGAATAACATTAGCTTTTCCCATGGAGTGGGGTGCCGTGCCAGCGGACCCGAAACAAAGGTACTGAACCGTACTTGTGATTTTAAATCAACGGAGACTCTAAGTACATGGATTTGTAATAGTGTTCATCTGCTTACTTTACTAGTCCGTCGAACATAAACCAAGGCGTGAGGGTTTTCCTTACGTAGTACGACACACATACGTGTCAAAGGTGAATTCTGGTAATATCCCATTCTAATGGGGATTACATTAGCTTTCCACGGTTCGGGGTGCCGCGCCTGCAGACCCGGAACAAACCTTTTGACAAGACGAACGTAAATTAACACTAGGGAACTCATATCCAGTTCGGGGTGTAAAATTTTTTGAGAAAACACTTGGACGGGACACAAGAGTGTCACATGTCCATTCGGTCACACCGAAATACTCAACTATATGTATTACCCTATATATATATATAAATATATGTTACGAGGCTCTCTGTTATCAACATATATATATTTTACATTTACACACATATATATATATATATATATATATATATATATATATATATATATGTACTCTCAATAAGACATGCCCGTATATGTATATATATACACACTTACACACACACACACACACACACATATATATATATATATATATATATATATATATATATATATATATATATATATATATATACATGCATCTATATCTAGGCATATATGTGTTTATATACATAATTACCGGAAACAGGGGCATCCCAAGGCATGTGCTCGCATGCCAACAACCTAACCGAAGTGCGAAAGGGTGCGGGCAAACTAAACCCGAATTTGGACACATTAAGGTCCAGCTAAAAGTATGGTTATCGTTCTGGTCATAAAAAAAAGACATTATTATTAACAACCGATTGGATGGAGTTACGGGGCTGCAAGGGTGCTGGCCAAAGGGGTCGCAGACCTGCTGCCACAGTGTTCTGTATACTTATGTGGTTCTGGTCCTCCGGACCAGACTACTAAGTCCATCATGCTAATCTGGTC